>NC_051156.1:234163352-234358564 GCF_013339745.2 Dermacentor silvarum
GTGAACATCTAGGGCAATGGGGAGCATGCTACACAGTGGCGTCATCTGGTTGCTGAAAAGAGAACTGACCCATGTGTCACTTCGCTCGAACGACGGAACTCGCTGCTATAAACTTAGTTTTCGTCACAAGATGCATCAGTTTGTGCTCTACACTCTATGTTTTTGTTGACATGGCATTATCCAGTCAATGATTTACACATTCCCTGTCGGGAGTTTCCTTGTCCTAATGTTTCTCATCCTGCACCATGCATGGAAGCACATTGTTAGTACCGATGCATATGCGGGCCACGTGTACTGTTGGTCAGTCCTGATGTGTGTGTTTTTTTGTGAAGAGACAACAAACTTGACCTAAGGAAACTTCTAGAGGTCTCAAGAAACATTCTCTAATAAATGAAGGAAAATAATTTAAGTGAAGTGTAAACACAAAGGCTTGCTAGGGATGAGAGATTCTAATGTAGATGTAATTCGAGTGAATGGGCTGTTAATTGATGCTTGATCTAGCATCATTTCATTGTGCTCTGCCGTTTTCTTTATTTAGGAAGCACTCAGCTTGGTGCTTATGTAAGTTAATTCGAGTGACATTTAAACACAGGCGCTTGCCATGGGTGGAGGACTTTACAAATGTTTCTCGACGTGAGCACTTGATCAGGCAGTGTTTCACTGTATTCAGCAGCAAATTTTGCTTAAGAAGCATTTGGCATGTGTTTTATTTTCAATCTTGGAGCTTGTCGGTTGCACCTCTTGAGGAAGCTTTTGAAAAATAGAATCTCTTGGCTTTTTTTTTTTTTTTTTACTTTAATCTTTGGTTTTACGAGAGGGAAGTCGAAAATCTGCTGGCTGCTGACCATAACTGGCCTGTTTGTAGATTTGCAAGATGAGCATTGTATGAGAATTAAAAGTGGTGTTTCTAATAGAATTTAAATAATTAAACGATGTTAAAATTTGAAAAATGATTAAGCAGCAAATGTGTGTTGTGACCAAAGTGCAAATTATTTGCACGGCTTCTTTCTTCTTATTTTTTTGTTTTTAATTTGGGTCATTCACAGTAGTTAATTAGTAATGCAGCATGTAAAAAACATGCTGCTGCTGGGAGACTTGATTGACCGACTTGCACATTTCTCCATAGTTTCTGAAATTTCTACCGGACTTACTCAAATACATTAAGAGAGGCGCTGTTGTCATTTCTCAGCACGAGTTGGTAGGCTGGTCGGTTTTACAAACGAAAACATGAGGGCAAGAACGACAGCGGACATGAGAACATGGCATCAGTTAACACTTTCGTGACCGCGGGAAAATCGGTAGTTTTTGGGTAGTCTGGCTATTATTTTTTTTCCTCCCACAGAAAATTATTCATGTTGAAGTGTATGGTATCAAATTGTAGAAGAAGAAATTATCTTTCCAACGGTATTAATTTCAAACAGCATATTTATTAAAAATACTACGAAAAAAATTCTCAAAACAAAAAAATCGCATCAAAAACGAGAAAGATCGATAAATACATCAATGCTGCTTTGCACAAAAAAAATATTTTAGAAATTCGAAATATACATTTTCAAGAAAAGGGATATATGAAATCAGCCTGCAAATATAAGCTCTGTATCTACAAAAGTTCTTGAGGCACACGGGTACACACAGCACTCCGAAGCGCGATTCCAAGGTGCACTCCCGGCCGTCTTCGTGGACAAAACTCAACTCTCTGCGCGACCGCCGGCAAATGATCCTGTCTGAACGACGTTTACATCTTGCAGATAAGAACTGTGACCTTTAGAACACGCCAGAAATCCTTACGTCGATGCGCGGCAGCGATAACACGGTCCGAGAAGAAAGCAAAACTCAACGGCGGATACCCGTCGATGTTCTGGGGCGGTTTGCCACACTTTCGTCGTCCGTACTGAAGTCCGACGAATTGAAGTCGTCTTCCGAGTCTGTGCTGCTACAATCATCTGCAAATTCGAGCCCAGATGCGTCGGAAACCGTCGAAACTCGCCCTTTCCGTGGTGCACATGCGCGCGACGTAGACGCCAAACGACGAGCGCTCGTCACCCCGACTATGCAGGTGCTTTAAAAATCCCCGCGCAGTGAAAAAGAGAAACACAAAGCCGAAACTGATAAAATAGTCTCTCTTTAACCCGCTCGATGGCGCTAGCTGTCCAAAGCGCTCGGAGATGCGCCAAAATTCAAACTTGTACTATCGAGAAAATACTGTCGACGGGAATAGGCGCGGTCACGAAAGTTTTAAGCGTCCTTGTGTCCGTAGCCTTTCTAGTGCTGCTGCTCATGCTAGAAAGGCTACGGACACAAGCTCGCAGTATATCCTTTCTCTTTTTGCAATTTATTTCGACGACAGTGTTATGGAAAAATTGCTGTGTTTTAAAGGGGGCTAAAGAGAAAAATAATTTGAGATGTATTCGTAGAATGCCCTTCCTCGGTACCAATAAAGGCACTTACATTGAAAAGAGGCTTGGTAAGCTAGAAAACACACAAGAACAAAACACAAGCCAGTGGCATCGCCTTGAAGTTCTCACACGAGCTCACTGCGATCAAGTCGAGGACCTTGACGGCATCTGCTCGGACCTAGCAATTTCTTTAATGGTAACGATGGGCTACATTGCATTCTAAAGAGCCAGCAACTGAACTGGGGAAGCTTCAAGAACATTTAATTACTAAGCCGAAATGCCCAAATACAGAAATATACTTCGAAATCTGTAACGTCACAACACTGACACACCCTCACAGCCGTTTCAGCACAGAATTAAAGCAAACTTTGACCTTCGTTTACTTTTCAACAGTGAACCTATTATCACGGAATTAATGGATGGCCAAAGACGCCACCAGAAAGCAAGGACTGGCCGTCGTCTGAGGAAGGGGGGGACTGGGTCTTAGGCCTCCAACCCCCGCCACCCTTGGACCCAATCATGGACACAATAAAGTTTTATCTCTCTCTCCACTCCACCTCAACTCAAGGAAGTAGACAGCAGCACCACCATTTAACAGAAATGCTCACAGTGTTTCAGGATCATCCACAGCAGTTCTTGAGAAGTTTAGTGTCTCTGTCAGTTGAGAGGCGGCGCTGTGCTCGACTTGGTGGCGAGCTTCGAGTCCACGATCTTTTGAGAATGTGGGGGTTATTGTTTCTCTCCAGTGTCTCCCTCTCTGCTAGACTGACTCATTCTTTTCTGTAATTTCCGCAGGTTGAAGAAGAGCAGACGCTGCTGGGAGAGTTGCGCAAGATCGAGCTACGCAAGAAGGAGCGTGAGAAGAAGACGCAAGACCTGCAGAAGCTCATCACAGCAGCGGACAACAGCGCAGAGGCACGGCGTGTCGAGCGCAAGGGCCCCAAGAAGAAGCTCAACATCCAGAAGAGCAGTCGCACAGAGCCAGGGGTGAGCTTCCGTCCGGAAGGGTCTCCGGCGTCGCTGCCCGGCACTGTTGTCTGGTTTTTAAAGACCAACTACAAGCAAATTTCAATTTGGCTATATTGCTCATGAATGAGTGGTACGCACTATTGAAGTCACTTTGTCAAAGCTGTGAGGCTGGTAATTAGCTTAATGTTTTAATCAAGAACCTTTAAATGGTGCCTTAGCAGACAACACTAGTATTTGGTAGTAAACGAATACAATGCCGATCCCAGAAATTTGCATGCATGCTGATCTTGCTGTTTGTATGCTTATGCACCCAGGTGGCACTGGTTCTCAACGTGGTGGGTTCTATGTCATTTCCACGGCATTTCTTTGAGTTTCGATATCAACAACGCCGATCTTTGCAAGTTTTTCGCAATGCATCCGCTCTTATTTCAGCTGTTCATTTTTGCACTGATGCTATTTTTGTGTCTACACATACAGAAATTAGTTTTTTTTTTTTTTTTTTTTTTTTTTTTTTTTTTTTTTTTTTTTTTTTACAGTGTGTGGCCAAAGCCTTCATTGCAGTTGGCCTTTGAAGGGCTGTAAAGTAAAAAAAAAATATATGCAAAGTTGACAGATCATTGCTTTGATAGCTTTTAAGGTGACTTCCTGCTGCATTAGGGGTGAGCACCTCTAGTTGAATGATATCATGTTATCGTAGGAAAAATTCAGAGGCCATAGTGGCACACAGAGCGCATTGTTATGGAATATTTTAGTAATGTTTGCCGCAACATGCCCGAGATGGCCATCCTAAAAGTGCAGATTGTGTTGTTTTTGTCACCGTTGTCGTTGTTGTAGTTCTTGTCGTCGTTGTCAGGCCAGGTATGGATGCTTTCTTTCATACTCAAAGCTTTCCTCCTGAGCGAATGACCCGCAAAGTTTTTTTTTTCTTCTTCTTTTTGATTCGTAAGCATTTCTATGGTTACCCAACGAGAAAACTGTCCAAGTGTCCGTCCGTCCTTCGCGTCAGGCAATCTCTTTCAAGATAGAGCCAGCAGCAATGTTTTCGCCAGTTGTGGAAGAAGACGACAACGAATGCACAAGTGGTGGCACGACTCTGAACGCGTCTCTGTGACCAAGTGACGTGTGCAATCAGGCACGCACTAGGCACACCTTTAGTAAGCCATAAATGTGGAGCAGCCGGGCTTCGGATCAGAATGCCATCAGTGCGTCGCCACCTGCAGTAGTTTGCTTGCCTCATCAGTGCACGTTGCGCCACCTTCCGCAGCAGTTCGTGCGGCCACAGACCTGTCACATTTACCGTAATGGCGCCAAGACGACCACAGCCACTGAGCAGTGCTAGGATTACCAGCAGTGTTGAGTGTAAGCACTCAACACCACATCGTTACTACGAAATGCTTACGCATCATTCAGATAACTCCCCGAGGAGATTCTAGGTAATTTTTCTTAAGGGGGGACGTGGCTTTCGATACCAACTTTCTTATTTCTGTGTGGATTTTTATGAAAATTGGCAGACTTATCAGCAATGTTTTTATGATACTACTGTATAAATTTCATAAAGATATCTTTAGAACTTTTTTATGTACAATATTTTTCTCCTTGTGGCCTTGTTCCAAGCCTGAGTCACTTATAAAATACGATAGAACACTTGTTCAAAGCACTGTGCATTCTAAGATGAATGGTTGAGGTCGTGACACTCTTAGATTTTTTTATTTTCAATGCATTTTTTTTTAGTTCTCATTTTTTAGGAGGTGACTATACCACAGGCCTTTAGGCTGTGAGCAAGTAGTCGAATCGTTAATTGTAGTAAAGTAAAACTGGAAAAGCAAGAGTGTCATGCCCTGGACAGTACATCCAGGAATACAGGGAAAAAAACGGAACTGAAATAGACCTAGTGGTCACAAAGAAATCAGTGGAACAAGCAAAGCAGGAAGCAAGAAAAGTCGTTTTGAGAAAAAGGCTTTCAAACTCAAACTCAGCCTTCAGATGTTTTTGAAATGTTTTATGATGCAACCATCTATGTGAGACATTCATTATTGACCAGAAATCGGTCTCGCCGATTTCTGGTCAATTATGAATGGTCAATTATGAAAACAGCCTGTACAGCTCTCATATTTACATCGAAAATTTTGCGACCTTCCTTTCGCGGTGACAACCACTCCTTCGCGACACCGCCGCAAAACGCGCACGTCAGTATCATTTGCGCTGCTAATCCAGGTCTTGTTCCCAGCTGAACTGAAAGTCCCGGCTGGGAGCACTGCTGGCACTCATCTTTGCCGAGAAGCGCGTTCAGGGCTGTCATTTGAACGATAAGAAACTCCCCCGCTTCTTCCGTACTGGCAAGCACCTTCACCTGTCAGTTCCATTTTCCGCGCGGTCGCAGACAACGAACTTAGTTTTGCTTGCACTTTCACGGCGACCTCTCGGGATGCTTCGACCGATACAAAATGCGGCTCCAGGCGTGCCTGAACGGTGCCGCCCGTACTTGTGGACGGCGTAGCAACATCGTGCGAAGTGCCGAGACGAGAACCAGAAACATCCGAGGCGCGATCGGTGGATGCATCCGACGATGTGGAACGCGGCACGACAAGCTCAACTCTCGTGACAAACATCTCGTGCTGCTCGCAGGAGATGTTTCGCCCGCGAATGAAGTGCCAGAGAGCGACTCCTCAACATTGTCGACACAAGTAGGCATTCCGGCCGCATGTGAAGTGCTCGGCGGCGGCTCCTGCATGGCATCATCGGCACGCGTACGCATCCTGGCCGCGTGTGGAGTCCTCGGCTAAGCGTCTGTGACTTCTTTGCTATGCTGCACAGTACTGCCAGGCGACCTTGAAGCAGTCTTTTTCACCGTCGGCGATTTTCGCTTACGAGTGCCGTAAACATGAGCCGTCTTGTACTTCAGCGGTCGCCGACCCATGGTCAACTTCCGAAACTACGCCCCGCAAGCGCTACTGATGAATGCGTCGAGCCGTATGTCTAGAGTAGCGTATCACAACACAAACCAGCTTCCGAAACTACGCTCCTCAGGATATGTCCAGAGGCGCATATCACAACACAAGTCAGCTACATTCCGCAAGTACTGGCGATCCTGACGAGCTGAGATGCCAAGAGGCGCTTATCACTTGTGGAGTCCGCTGCCGAAACTACGCTCCGTACGTGCTCACGGAGATGGCGAGGCGATTGTCAGACGCGCGAGTCACGGGCGATATCAGATGAAAGCTTCTTCAGAAAAGCTTTTTTTTTATATATATACACCGCACATACAGACGAACACCGCACGCCGAGAGGCGCGGCAGGCCTGGCGGCGCGGTAGCAGAAGACGCGCAGCGCCAACGAGACCAATGGCGAAGCTCCAATTGGCCACGTGACGGCCGTGGCCAATCGGAGGCCTCGGAACGGCCTTGAATCATTTGCTTTTTGTGCGCTTGCTTTTGAATGGAGGAGATGGCAGAGCGGCAAATTTAAAGACGGAGAAATGCGCTTTCCAACAAGGGCAAAATGGCGGCGCTCGGTTGCGCCGTTGCGGAGATATCGCGGCTCGAAAAACGCCGTTTTTTCGCGATTTCCGCTGAATTTTTTTGCGACGTTGGCTGATACAAAAATTTTTTTGAGCACTTCTACGCGGTTTTCAGCGTTCATATTTCGGAATCAGATAAAAAAAGAGTTATAGAAACGGAATATATGCTTTTCAAAAAATTGATTTTTTGGTCATTTTTCGCGATACGAAAGCCGCGTCCCCCTTAAAAGGTGCAATGTGCGGGCTTTCCTTCGAGGCCTGTTTGGAACCACATATAGGGCAAATGTGCAGTGTGATGACGTGTGCTATACGCGTCGTCACACTATACAGACGCGTGCAGCGTGATATACAAGTATTGCAGTCTAGGCCAACGTAGGTCCTTCTTTCAGCAGTACACTACTTTTTTAGCTTCTACAATATGTAAATTTACTGTTTCTGTGCATATGAGGGGGTGAAAGAAGCTCACTTGTGGACTGTCATTAAATGCAGGTGTCTCAAACTCTTATGTGGTGTCGGACCGCACATACACTACAGCTGCATTCGGCCCACATTGTGGGGCCTTTAAGAAGCAGGAGCAAGTGGCTAAGCCTCGGGCAGCATAGATATATCATGACATGGCTGAAAGCTTGAGAGAGCCATGCAGGCTTCGTATAAGGTTCGGCGAGCCACTTATTTTGAGACTCCTGACATGGTGTACCAGGATTACCCTTTCACATCAATAAAGTGCTGGCAGCCAAGCTTAGTGCTTTGAAAACCGAGAATTAGCATCAAACCTGTAGCGCAATTACGAATACAGTGCAAGTTCTTGCATGAAAATTATTGGGAAGACAGAGTAAGCTGTCTGTTGTAGTGTATACTTAACTATTGCTAGGCTAACTTGTGATGCGGACCCTGCAGGCATGCTGTGCCCTAACCTGGAGTACCTGGATGCGTCTGGTGTGCAGCTGACCAATGTGTCTGTCCAGCAGCTCGCCCAAAAGTGCCCAAAGCTCAAGGTTGGTGAATGATTCAGTGCGGTACAATATTTTTTTGTTTATGACAGATTGGCAGTTGCACTTTGGGTTATGTTTTAACCATGCTTCATATAGAATGAAAGATTTTTTTGTGTTTTATTATTGATTGCGGCAACCTCAACCACTCTCAAAATTTGCGTTAAAAAGTTGCATAATAAAGTTGCGTAAAAAAAAAAGAAAGGCAGCCTCTTGATACCACAGGGAGAATGTGTAACATGCATGGGACAGGGCATGTGCTTGTAATGAAGCAAGAGAAAATGTCGTAAGGGCACAAATGCACAGAACTTTCTAAACATCTACTGCATAATATGCTTCATATGCAAGCCTTGGTCTATGTACGAGTGGTCTTACATAAATACACATTGCTTTATGCAAGAACATAGTTTTAAAAATAGCTGTGGTTTGTGTTGAAACCGTAATATTTTCATGGTTTATTTTGCTGGATGATGAGTAGTATCCCCGCACATTGCAGTCGCGGTTGCATAACATTTGAATGACTATAGTCTGAGCTGCACAGAGTTTGGATACATTGTAGTTAAATTGATACTGTAATTTTGTCCTGTCTTTCTGCAAGGCTTATTGAGCTAATGCGGTACCTTGTCGTTTGTTACCTTTTTCAGACTGTTTTGCTGAAAAGGTGTAGCGACGTCGGGGAGAAAGGGTGAGTCCCTGAGTATGCCCTGCATTAGTGTTTCTGCGCATACGCAGTGCGCTTGTTGTGCTGTACCTCTTGTGTTTGTAATGTTGTGCCAACAGTTTTGAAAACAGTGACACAAGCTTCTGTTGCTTGTCCATTAATTCATACTAATTTTATTGATATTGCTACACGCGTGTGGTATTTGATTGTTTGACCGAGGCGCGCGGGCGCCTCGGTCAAACAATCAAATACCACACGCGTGTAGCAATATGACCTGGGATTCTTTTCTTGTTTGTGTGTATGTAGTGTTGCTGTGCATATCTTATTTTATGTAAACATGTTCAGTATAATTTAAATGTCTTTTTTTTCAGGCTTTGGTGGCTTCTTCATCTGTGCAAATATTTAGAACATTTGGACTTGACTGAATTGCACAAGCTATCTGGTCAGGTAAGAAACTTACATTATAGTAAAACCTCGGTAATTCGAACTCAGCTGGATTGCAAGAAACCTTGAAATTAAACGTAGTACTTTCGAATTAACTGAGAAAAGGAATTTAGAAAGAAAAATGGCAGAACTGCGCAACACAAGCTTGTCATGCTTATTTTCCTCGTAGCATGACTACTCGTAATCACTTGTAGGTCAATTACTTGTAAATAATGCAGGATTGCTTGATACGGTAGTTTGCTCCACCAAAGGTCACGATCTCTAGCCTGCTAATCATGCGCAGTGTCTCGCAGGCGCCACTGCTACACTCAGTGAAGCTGTGGACGATGTTCAGGGACTCAATAACTATTGCTAAAGTGGGCACATGATTGTGCTAATTATCGTCATTGCCATCGCCTACTTGCACATTGTCAGTGACTTTGTCTTACGTGAAAGTGTACGATGCCTGTACATCCGCTTCCATCTTCAAGTAGTCGACGAAGCCTAGTCGGCCTGGTTTGTCACTCTTTGTTGCTGTCTTCGTTCGTACACTATCGGAAATATGCACGTGGCTGAGATTTTTCATAGAGCAGAAATCGTACGCACACAACGCACCAGCAGTGGAGAAAACATGACAACACGACAAAACATGCGACGCAGGTAGCATTTACATAGAAAAGGCCAGAAGCGGAAAAGCAGAAGTACCATCTTTATTCTGACGATGATGATGATGCTCTGACTTGCTTCTTTGTAGCAGACGGAAACACCTACAATCAATGGGCACCGTCAGCTGTACAGGTTATCAGCACCCACATCGTGGAATCAAGCGCTTACTTAAATTTCAGTCCCAGTGACAGCTCTTTCGGAGTCTGATCTAAAAGGCCATGCATTTACTGTATTTACCATATTTTTCTGCATATAACTTGCCATGGCGTATAACCCGCAACCCCAATAACAACAACCTGGGGAAAAAAAAGAAGAAAGCCGCCGCGCGTGTAACCCGCGGAAACAACTGCGTACAACAACGCTCAAATTCATTGCAAGAACAGTCTCCATTCGCCGATTCATGACTCATCTGCGCTGTATCTTCAGCCAGTGGCTCATTACCTCCCCTTCTTTGGTGATGCTGATAAAGCTGGATTCAAATGATGGACTTGATTGTGGTCGAACTAGTCTCTTAACATGTGACGTGAGTCGGATCACTTCACACCTGGCATTCACGCGACAGAGAATGACAGCGCGTACGGAGCAGTTCATGCATGGGCAACGGCGACGGAGCAAATGTGACAAAGCCGAAAATCACCACGGTGAAATGGCTCTCCACCGTATCGTGAAGCGCTTCGCATGAACTAAGGCAGCGCCGCGGGAACAGATGATGTACGAGTTTGCTGGCGTTGCATGCACTATTCGCTTACTGAATGCTAAATGGCGACTCGTAAAGAGGAGGAGAAGGGAGTTTGAACATGCAGACGTGGGGAGAGGGGGAAGCTGTGGCTTCACGGCAGCGCAGCACGCACTGCCGTGAAGCCACACCTCAAGACGAAATTTGCATATGTATAACCCACACCACAATTTTACTGTTAAATTTTAAACATTTTTGGTCCGCGTTATGTGCGCGAAAATACGGTACACAAATCTAACATGCACTTTTTTCAGAGAAAATAAGTCCGAAAATTGGCTGCACGTTACAATGGGATATAAAGCCAAAACCGTGTTCACGGCATTGGCAATAATCTGCTGTCAGAGCCGTCAGACAAAGCGTCATAGTCATCACAAGAAGGTAACAGAGAACGTATTTGTGAAGGTGGTTACGAGTTAATTTTGTGCTTGACTACGATCTGTAGCGGTATTCTCAATCAGTTATGTTCTGAGATACTATCACTTTTATCGACTTGGTGCCGGATGCGTCGGCATATACAGCTGCCGGCGTTTCTGGTGCTGTGCCAAGCTCACTATCTCTGCACAGTGCCAAGAACGCTCTCAGCCGCATACTTCAAGATGTCCGATGCAGAGTCTGATAAAATCTTGCGAAAGTGATAGTACTAGTAGTATTTCCGAAAGTGATTGCTTGAGAATACCACTCGTATGTGCTTTGTATCTGTGGCGAGTATAGTGTAAATGGCAACGCCAACATGCCGCCTACATTATGAAAACTCATTTTAAAAAACACTTGCCTTCGGTGAAAGTAAAGTCTGCACATCTCGTTTTTTTCTGATTACGAAAGTGAGTGAGGGGCATGTTTTTTAAATAAATTGGGCGCAGCTTACATTCAGCTGCACTTTTATTTTCTTTCTTTAAACCTGCTAAAGCTGAGTGCGCATTATATTGGGAGGCGCGTTAGAATCGTACAGTAGGTACTGCAACTGCTTGAAGCAGTCAACATTAGAAGCAGATGCAGGAGCCAGAAACATGTCATGACCGCCATATTTTGTTATTATAAACTGAGATCAATTTATTGAAGTGTTATTGTATTCACATTTAGGGGTGCTCACAATAGCTTTTGGAACATTGAAGGCATGACAAAAGCAGGATTTCACCAAGTCTGAGGTGTGCAGCTGGTATAGAAAGGTTCATATGCGAGTTCACTATGCATTACTGCTTGATTGATGAAATTTAATGCTGCAAGGCAAATCAGGGAACGAAACAGCAAATGCAGCATTGGAGTTCTCCCAAAGATTGGTACAGTAAAAGCTCGATGATACGAATCTCACGGGGTCACGAAAAATATTCGTATTAGCCGAAATTCGTATCATCGAAACACAATTAAAACTACTGTCGAATCTCCGTAATTCGAACTCGAAGGGACCCGAAAATTTGTTCGAATTAAAAGGACATATTTTTGAAGTATTCGTGCACCATAGCACGATGCACGAACGGTGCGAGTCGTGAAATATCGCGGCACGCAAGCGCATAGCAAGCGCTGGCCACGAAACTGCCCACGCCGGCTAACGGTTGCTTCCCGATAACGACAGAAAACGAAGCTTCAGGGAGCAAGCGGGTGGCGCCGGCACACGGGTGCGCGCGGAGACCGTCGAAGGTGAGGGAGGAGGGCGGCAGGGAAGCGGATTTGGCCGCGTCAACTCCGCCGCTTCGGTGGCTCCCCTCGCCCTCCCTCTCAACTCCCTCGTAGCTCTCTCACCTTCGGCTCCGTGCGCACATCTCCGTGCGCGCCCGCCGCCGTGCTGGCGCCAGCTTATTTTAGCCGCCCCCTGAAGTTTCGTTTTCTGCTGTTATCGGGAAGTGAGCGTTTGCGGGCGTGGCAGTTTCGTTGGCCCGACTTTGCCTCCGCCGCTGCTTCCCTCTGCGCTGCTGCCGCAGCGTGCAAGGTCAACATGTGACTAGAAAATAGAGGAGAAGGGTTCACTGCCATTTTATCCGCGTGGCTGAGACGTAGGCACTAGTGTGTGCTGGAATACGGTTGTCTAGAACACTCTAGTCGGCACGTATACGCTTGTTCCGGCGCGATGCAGAAACGGCGACCTTGCAATTTGAGAGAGGGGGAAATTTCCGTCGCGGGTTCTTTTTTTTTTTTTTTTTTTTCCCCGTTCCATCGTGCGCGGCATTGAGGGGTCTCTCCTGAGCTTTTGCTCTATGGCGGTATCGGAGCAATGCCGGTCGGAGGCGCCGCCACGTTATTTGGCGCGCTGCCAAGAGCATTGTCGGTGCGCGGTATGTTCGAAATAAGCGTGTTCGAATTAACGAGATTCGACTGTAGCTAAATTAAAGAGTCAGAGGTGAACTCACTCAGGCACGTGTACGTAAAAAGTATTTATTTCTTGAAGCGCCACCGCTTCAAACTCTTCGCGCCTAGTCGCGGAGTCCGCGCTGTCCGGCGCCGCGCCTCCGCACCAAAAGAGAAGGAGAGAAAGCGCGTGACTGCGCGCTGTTCTCTTTCGCGGCCGTCGGTGGGGCGGCGTTTATTCATATCAACCGACGCAGGCTGAAAATCTATTCGTAACAACCGTTCTCTAGCACGTTGCAAAGTAATGGGGCTCGGCCGGGACCACAGAAAAATTCGTATCATCCGGAAATTCGTATTAGCCGTGATCGTATCATCGAGCTTTTACTGTATACCACACTGTTGTGTACTGTTGTAAGATTTCGTGTGACTTGGTGCCGAGACGCGTCAAGGATATGGCTGCTGCATTCTAAGGGAAATTACGTGCATTCCTGTCTCTGCCGCATGCAGTGTTTCCACATGGCAGGAGTTCGGTTGCGTCGTCTCGTGCTTCGTGGCTGTTCAGGCTTGACAGCTACGGGGCTCTCCAAGATAGCCACCAAGTGCTGCTTCCTGTCGGAGCTGACGCTGAGCGACTGCCTCCAGATATCGGACCACGACCTGCTTCTGCTGTGCCAGGTGCAGTCAGATGCCCTTATTTGCCATTTCTTTTCATACAGATGTTCCTTGTCACTGACTGAGCAGTTAGTCAGACCCGCATATACTAGTTAGAACATCGTCCGAGGAGTTCAAGCGCAACGCTACAGCTTGCTATCGCAGTCACTGCTTTGACCTTCGGGCAAAATTGACAATTTTTTGCTGATAGCAAATGTACAGGGCATGCTACAAGTAGAACCTTGGTGATACGAATCTCACGGGGTTACGTGAAATGTTCGTATCACCCAAAATTCGTATCATCAAAACATACACAAAATCAAGAAAGAATGAATTCATTTTTACCAGCGAAAATTCCTAATAGTGGAACCCCGTTGATACCTTCCTCACTGTTGCGTTTTCCCGGCTACTACGCGTCCTGACCTAAATCCTACATTGACTTCCATGTAATAAGTTCCCCTTGATACGTCGCCAATCTGTAATTTCCCTGCATCTTACGTTGCGTTTGAATGTGGCGGTCACATAAATTTAGCAGTGCAGCCAGCTTGTACATTGCAACAAGTGACCAGTGCGTTGCAACAAGCGGCCGGCACATAGCCGATACGGCGCGGCCGCTGCATCACATGGCCGTATCTTGAAAGCGAACTCCGACATGCGCAAAGTGCAAGCCCGCGCACGCCTCATTTCAAAATGATCTGCGATGTTGACAAAGTGCGCCTAGTGCCGGATAGCTTAGAATGCGCTGTGCATGACCAGACGGAAGTACGTAATTATCAAAATTTGAAAGCACATTTTTGCTTACTTCAGCTTGTTTATGAAACTATGTCAATAAATATACACAGTAACAGTAGGAAGAAGCGCACTGATCAGAACACTCTTCTTGATTGATGTTGGCGATTGACCAATAGCTGCCCCATATGGGAATCTGCTATATTACGAAATAAAGCAGCCCGAAAAGAGTGAGGAGTAGGCACGTTTGAGAAAAAGTGACTGTGAACTTCGCTTGCGAGCTCCACGCACCACACACTATTGCAAAATTGGGCTGAGATGTTCACAGCAGCGCATGCTATCCGCGGACTGTGTTTTTTCACCAAGCCCGAGGGGTGGTTCAGGACCCCTTTAAACCCGAGTACACTCCCCTTGAACTTGAATAAGCCCCATGGCCCACCCGCAGCTTCTCATTCGCACAACGACCACTGGCCCTTGGGTCATCCCAGATGTCTTCAACGCACATCACCAGCTATGGGACTTGACTTTGGTCGCACAGTGTTCACTCTGTTTCTCTTTTCCTGTTTCTGTTGCCCCTTTCCCTCACCCCAGTGTAGGGTAGCATACCGGACACTCATCTGATTTACGTCTCTTCCTTTCCTCTCCTTGCTTTCTCTCTCTCTCTTAAACCCGAGAAAATTGGGTGTGCATTAGATTCGGAGGCGAGTTTGAATCGAGTAAATAGTACAATGATTGTAATTGGTTACTTTTTTTTCTGTAACGTGTACAAGTCTGATATATACACACCTCATTCTCATTTAAGATGTGTCATTTTAGGTGTCTGTGCACTGTAATAAATGTTTAATTTTGCTAGGGTGGTCATAAATATTTCACTTTCTGCACAGCTTACACTTTGTCTAATTGTGTTTGTGGTGCCTTTCTGCCCAAAGCACCTACAGAAAAATAGTAATATTTTTAGCTGCTGCCTCTTTTTATTTTTTCTCCTTATGCAACCAGAACCTGAGGGCACTAAGGGTGCTCCACCTGTCGGGATCATTCCTCAATTGTAAGCAGGCTTTTGAATTATTCTTCTTTGCATTGTTAGATGTATGGTTTTCTGTACTGCCTTGCATATGTTGGTGTTCACAGTTTACTAGTGGCTGATTGGCTGTCTCTTATTTTTAATTTTTCCCCCTGCAGTGACTGGTGACAGTATTGGCGCCATTGGCCACTTGCCCCTCTTGGTAAGCAGCTAGTGGAATTGTTAACTTTACTGTGATATTTATTTTTCGCTCAAAAAAAGAAGAAAAAAAAAAATGTTCTCTCACTTACTGTTGTTTCTAACCTACCCTTGTTTCTCTTTATTTTATTCCTTGCATATATTTTTCTTTCTTTTTTTTTTCTTTCTTTTTTCTTTTTTTCTTTTTTCTATTTTTCTTTCCTTGCATATATTTTTCATAATCTTTTTTTTCATCCGTTCGGAAATTTATACAGCAGCATAGTTTTTCTTCATAAACTTCACTCCTTACCCTCCCCTTTTTAATAGTTTTCATGCAACACTTCATTGTTGTAACTGTCGCATATTATTTTTTGAGTTTTTAATTGCGAGCTTTCTTTCTTGAGGTCGTCTTCATCTTCTTTTCTCTTCATTACTTTTTTTATTTTTACTACCATTGATTAGTTCTGAAATACATATTGTCTTCGTGCACAAGCAAGGCCAGTGTAGGCTTGTAGAAGATGTCAAGATATGCTGTGTGTATCACACAAGCAAAAAAAAAAAAAACAACGAAACTGTTATATCTCTCTCCCTCTTTTGTTTTGCTTGAAAATGCAGGAGGAACTAAATTTGAGTCACAACAAGGTTGTCAACGACGTGGTCATCGGAGCCATATGCGCAGGCTGTACCAAGCTGAGGTCAGTCAGCAGCTTCCTAAAATGTGGGCTTTCTTACAAGCATTGTAGCATAGTAGCCCAGCGAATGCAAATAAACTGCAGGGGCAAAATGTTTGCTTATTTATGCAAGGATAGGCACTAGCGCAGAGTCTGTACTGTTTCTGAAGTCAAGTGAAACAACATTTTAACCAACGGGAACACTCAACTCTTTTGCGTCTCCTGACATTTCTCTGTGTGGGAGTTCAAATGTCCTTGTATGCAAGGACGCAGCACACAGTAGTGGGAACATACATAAAGCGTACTTACTGCCGCCTCCCCCACCCCCCCCCCTTTTTTGTCATCAAGCCAGCCAGCCAAAATACAAGAAATAATTCCTTGATGGAGACACACTGAAGGATTAAGCAAGTTCGATGCACTGCACAAGGTTACCGTGCAAATGTTTGCCCATGTGGGAAACCGCATAGTCGTTTGTGGGTCCCATCCTACGAACGAAAGTGCGTCTGAGTGATAATTTTCGGCCATGACGTTGCCATGCACCTAAGCCAAACAGGAAGCCTTTCCTGGAACAGTCCCTTGAACCACACCAAGGAGCATGTAGTCCATCTGCGCATGCTGCCATCCTGCAGCTGAAGAGGATGAAACTAGTTGCTCTCACACCCGAGTTGTCCGTGCCTGTGAGATGGAGCTCTTGTTAGAACTGTGTGTAGCACACCGACTCCCACCATTGCATGTGTGTCATGCGGCGAAACCGAACGCCGAAAGATGCGGGAAACATGCCGCGAAGACGAATGTCAGGGGACGTGGGAGAGTTCAGTATCCCTGCAAACACTGTCATGATGTTTGTTTTGAGATTTGCTAATGCAGCCTGTGTGGTTTTTAACTTTTCAATTGCGCATGGTGTTGAACAGTAGGGGGTGTGTGTCTTCCTCTGTCCTGCTTGCTTTGTTTAAATCATTAAAGAGCACAAATAAGTTGGTACAATAAAATGCTGTGCAGTTCGGAATACTAATGCATATACAAGAGAAGAAGCACGGAGGGGTGCAGTCTCCTGGCTGGCTTTTTATTTATAAAGTCACAGTAGGACCATTAGACCACGGGAAATATTCTAATAAGGCATAGTTTCGAATTATACACACAGAATAAAACCAGAAAAGCAAGTGAGGAATTTGTTACATAGCCATATTGTCACGTAGTAGTGACGCTGAAGTAAACAGTCGTAAAACTGTGTATGACGAAACTGATTCTTTATTGGGCGAACCTTTGCCCACAAAAGCAAGCTACACTCGAAGCACAACAAAAGCGGCGAAGCGCGTCGGCTTTTATACCTGAGTCATCGAAGGTTCCAGATTAATCCCTGATGCCCGCGTGTCTTCCAGAAAGTTCTAGACAATTCGCGTCGGTCATACAATCATATAACATAAGCGTCGGTGAAAACAGGCAACGGAAAGAAGCATCGATAACGTTCTAGAAACTTCCGATACAGGCGCGTCCTGCGCCGA
The DNA here is from genome assembly GCF_013339745.2 of Dermacentor silvarum. Classification (NCBI taxonomy): domain Eukaryota; kingdom Metazoa; phylum Arthropoda; class Arachnida; order Ixodida; family Ixodidae; genus Dermacentor; species Dermacentor silvarum. The sequence goes on from NC_051156.1 coordinate 234,180,741, forward strand.
GCGATAACATTTAACATTTGTTAGCCGGTGGAAAGCGGTCACCGGTGAACGATAATCATGTATACGTGTCAATACCCTCCCCTTAAAAAGCATCGTCCCGATGCTACAAACACGAAAGCGAAAACAAAACAATGCGTAATAAACAACAAACAAACAAACAAAAAAAACAATAACAAAGTAACGAAGTACCTAAGGTCGTCAGCGGGCGTAGAAAGGTTTAAGACGCACCACATGGATGACTTCAGGTCATGCCCGGCGCCGCTGTGATTGCGAAATGCCGTCTGGCACGACCTCATAGTCCAGTGCGCCAATACGTCGGATTATCTTATATGGTCCGAAATAGCGACGCAACAGTTTCTCGCTGAGTCCTCGTCGGCATATGGGAGTCCAGACCCAAACACGGTCGCCGGGCTGGTACTCGACGTAACGTCGTCGTAGATTGTAGTGTCGGCTGTCGGTCCTCTGCTGGTTCTTGATGCGCAGGCGGGCGAGCTGTCGACCTTCTTCGGCACGCTGCAAATAAGTGGCAACGTCGAGATTTTCTTCGTCAGCGACGTCTGGTAGCATGGCGTCAAGCGTCGTTGCCCTCAAAAGCAAGCTACACTCGAAGCACAACGAAAGCGGCGAACACAGTCGGCGATCGTCGAAAATCTGATCAGCGGCGAAGCGCGTCGGCTTTTATACCTGAGTCATCGAAGGTTCCAGATTAATCCCTGATACCCGCGTGTCTTCCAGAAAGTTCTAGACAATTCGCGTCGGTCATACAATCATATAACATAAGCGTCGGTGAAAACAGGCAACGGAAAGAAGCATCGATAACGTTCTAGAAACTTCCGATACAGGCGCGTCCTGCGCCGAGTGATAACGTTTAACATTTGTTAGCCGGTGGAAAGCGGTCACCGGTGAAAGATAATCATGTATACGTGTCAATATGTCATTTTTATTTAGCCACCGCACATTTATGTTAGGCACTGATCAATAATTTGTGATATGCAGGTTGTCTACTTAACTCATTTGGCATCTTGGAATCATTTAGATTGTACCCAAGAATTATGGGTACAATCACTGTGGTCAATAAATGCAGGGGTCGAGATAAAGAGCATATTTTATGAGCAATACGAGTGCATTTTGGTCGTCATTTTATACGCAGGTTATTTTATGCAAATTATTCAGGATATTGAATGTAACAGTGTCAAATTGGGGTCTGTTACACTGACAAGCGTGCGGAGAACTTGTGCCAGTTTATGGTTATTCTGTCTGTGTTCCTTCTTGTGCAGTATATAAATGTGGTACCTTACCAAGTTGTCAGGATGACTAAGTAGAAAGTGCATCATTGTGGAACTAGTCTTTTGATGACATGAGGCACATGTAATGCAGGTTTCTGGACATCACCGGTTGCCACCAGGGCATCACTGACGTTGCGCTAAGCCACCTGTCACGGTGCCCTGGATTGCGCCAGCTAAAGCTGAACTACTTGGGACAAGTAAGCCCAGTTTGATGTCTGGTGTTACAAGCTTTCCCGTATTTATATTTTATTTGTGGGGCTGGCTTGGCCTGTAGGTAACAATGCTCATGCAGTGCTTGAGGTTCTAGGTTCCTTTTTCTTTTTTTGTATCACAGCATTAGGCTCCGTGATGAAACGTTGGCTTTAAAATCTCGTTGAGTTTTACGAGGGCAGTGAGTAGTTATGAGTCTTGTGTTGTTGTCCCCCTCTTTTTTTTTATTGCTAAATTTTTTGCTAAACTATTTTATATTATGGATTACCGAAATCTCCCAAAGATACAACCTACTCAGTGAATTTGACCAGTATTTTAACAGTAACAGGGCCCTTTGTTTTAATGCTAAGCATTCTTTGGCTCGTCCCAGACACTCTATGTTAGATAGGTAGGTGTGTAGGTTCTAGTGTCACCTCATTTTATAAAAAGAAATTTCAAGTGTCCAAGAGTGGGACTGAACCTCTGATGTTGAACAGAGCAGCTCCATGCTCTAACTGTTAAACCACAATTGCATGCATGTTCCTCTCATGCCATTGCCAGCTAGCTCTTTGAGACGTCTGGCGTATGCGCAACGTCACATAGCACGAGCTAGAGCACGTGTGTGCGCGCTAGTTTCCCTTTGGCCACAAGCTTGCCACTCTCTCTCTTGCGTTGTGAGCAGGAGTGTGGGAGTTTCTTCATTCTTACCTTCTTGCATCTAACACTTTGAAATGCTGTGTTAGACTGCACCACCTTCGGCATCGACCGATGTTGTCGCAGAACAGGTTGTAACGTTTCCTTCCTGAGTTGAAAAAGAAACTGTTCCAACGTTGTCGCCGTCATACTGCCATCGTCGTCGACACCGTGTTGCTTCTGTCGTCCCGCACAAGCTCCCATCAAACACAACTACTTGCTTTACATGAACATGTTACTCCATCTGGTTACTCTTTGAGGAAACCCAAGCAGTGCTGAATAGCCAGTTACCTGCAAATTGCTTCGCATAACATTAATTCCCACAGTGCGTGGGATCTGCGTAATTTTAGGTGGAGCCCAATTTAGGTGAAGCTGCTTCTATGAAAATGGGGTAAGGCCCAGCACTGCCCCGAAAGCAGCTTCCAGAAGCAAAGAGGCAAAATTACACATTGAAAGCTCTCGAATGATAACATAAAGGCTTTGACCAGAGCACCGTTTGTCATCCATGGAAGTGTGGGCAACATTCCAGATTGACACACTCAGATGTTCACATCAAGGCATTGCTGCCCAGGGTTGTGTTTCAGTCATTCTGGAAGTTCAGACTATTTCGAATTGTGTGCTTCCACTGCCATGCTGGGAGCAAGAAACAAAAAACAAAAGAATAAAGCTCCTTACATGGCCACATTCTGGTGCTAACGGCAAACACGTGGATCTTGCAGCATATGTCTAATCAGAATCCAATCTAATATATGCGAACCTGTCCTGCATGTGCCAATTGTCCACATACGTTTTGTACCTATGATCTCCTGAAGTATGTTTTAAGATCTATGCAACGTATCCTAACATCGTTATTTTGAAGAATGCGAACAGTTTTAGGGTACCATATTTATACTCCATTCTAAAGCGCCTTTTTTTTTGGGGGGGGGAGTTTACGAAAAGAATACGCTCGTTTTGTGAAATAATAAACCAGACCTGTGATAGTGCCATGCTATTGTCGTTGCCACTCAAAAGTTTCTCTAATCCAATCCACACATTGCTGTAGGGTTGCTAATCTCGTGAAGAAAGGAAAATGACTTACCTAGAGTGATCGTCATGTGACAGTTCTGAGCCTAGTCACTATTCTAGACTCTATCAAACTTTGCCATGCTGTTGAATTCATCATCTTATCATCTCTGATTGGATGAAAGTTTGGTGCACATTCCCATCCAGCCATTACTGTATTATCTTGGCATTTGCAGTTGTAGTCTCAGTGCCTCGAGAGTGGTCATGCATTTGTCTGTGTAATACACAAGTGCTGTGTCTTCGTTGATTTATCTCCGGCTGCCTTGACAGATCACGGATTCCGGCCTGGGTAGCCTGTCGTGCCAGGGTTTGCTGCACAGTATTGAACTTCGTGGATGCCCGCAAGTGTCCGATGGAGGTTAGTGTTTTCTTTCAAAGTACACTCAAGCCTTGTTATAAATGAGATTGCATCCGACGTGCAGACATCTTGGCAAGATTAATGGCCGGTACAATGGCAGGCAGCTGGCCAGCCATTGCTGAACGGTCCTGAGCCGACCGCGGTGTTTGCCGGAGTGCCAAAAACTCTCTGCTGGCTGGGTGTTGCACAGCACACCATTGTGGGAAGCTTCATGGTAGTGAACTCTTTCCTTAAGAAAGAGTGCACTTTCGCAAATTGTGCAAGCAGCCGGAAATAATTGCGTGCAGCGTACTGCTGCACGCACGACTTGCGTACAGTGCACTGCCACACACACGTGTTGCCGCAGCAAAGTACGTTATATTTACCCCCCCTGGAAAAAATTTGCCCAAATATTTGTCTGTTGTAGACGATAGTCCGTTGTAGCCGGGTCCGTTAAAAGCAAAATTGGTTGCATTGATAATATAGGCAGACCAAACTCAGTGAGCAGAATAGTCTGTTTTATCTGAAAGTATGTTGTATGTAGGACCCGTTGCAATGGTGTGGACTGTACTATACGCATTGTTGTGCTGCCTGTGACCGGTTATGCAGCGAAGTGCATGACATGGCAAAGATTATTTCATCTGTAGAACTGCATGAAAAGTGCAGTGTTTTTATGCAGCTGCCTAACACCATGCCTCAATTTTGTTGTTGACAGGTGTGCTGATTCTCGTTGAACTGTGTCGTGATCTGAGGCTGCTTGACGTCAGTGGCTGTGAGCTTGTGACCAACGCAGCTGTGACTGGTGCCATGGATATCGTAGGCGAGCGGTCAAATGTGCTGACCATTGTCATAGGTGGTAAGTGCACTGTTCTGATTCGCGTGGCTCTTAGTCTTTTGAGGCCTGGTACCTGCACAGTAACAGATTCATTCTGTACAGAATTCGTTATGCAATTTTGCATGAATAATTGCTCAAATTTGGAATATCAAATACCTTTTTATTTTTCTCTACGAAAACTCTTGATAATGCCTACGGACATTAATATACAGTCACCGTCCAATCAACGCCAGAATATTGCTATTTCCGCTCAACTCGGCGGTCAAATTAGCACGCAGTCGTGCAGGCGGAGTCCGAATTATATAGAATGGCGTACCAGCAATTCAGTGTGTTGTTAGAATATGGTAAATACAGAACCCTTTTGTGCTTGTTTGAAATGATTCTGACAGTCTATTTACAAAGGAATCTCATTGATACGATTCTGCATGATACATTTTTCGAGATAATACGTTTTTTGTTGTTTTCCGGGCCAATGCCTTATAGGAGCAATGTATTTCGGATAATACGATTTTTGGATGATACGTTTTATCTTCCGGTTCCCGTGAAGATCGTATCAGCGAGATTCCACTGTAGTTGATGCATGCAGTCTGACTTCGACATGCATGGCGACATTCACCGCGGCCATGCTTGTCAAGTTCTCTTTTATTGAAGGATCTATCGAACATATTATTTGCCTTTGCCTACCCCCCCCCCCCCTTTTTTTTAGAGACTATGAGAGTTGCTAACGCTTATATCATTGCAGTTCTTTTATGTTAGTAAGCTGTGGCTAGACAAAATTTCGCTGGTCAAGAGGAAAGGCACAAAATGGAGCACAGGAATTTGCAAAACAGACAAGAGTTTGGCCCGCATTTGGCTAGCTGGACAGCATTTTGATGCTGCATTTAAAGTACAGATGTTATTGCATTCGCATTTTAACAGTGCTAAGCAAAGTTGTTCCATCCTCACTTATTTTCAGGCACAATTGTGGAACCCAACCATCTTTACCTGGATCCAAAGAGCAAGCTAAAGATTGATCGGCATAACTTTTGCGTAGAACTTTACAGGCCAGACAGGCTGGAACGCATGGGTAAGCAACTGTGTTTTCAGATCTTTCTTTTTTTTTAGGTCAAGGTCAAACAATACAGTCAGAATGGTATGTACGCATCTGCTGTGCAAAATTTTATGTCAATAGCATAAGAGTGATAGTCTGTGTCTTGTTTGAATTTAGGTACTCGAGAGCTCTATTATGATATAATTAAATTTGCAGCACGTGGCATACAGTTAACTAAAGTATTAAATTAATCCCTTCGCTTTCCATAGTAGAAAATGCTCATATTTTAGACAGCCATAGGAAAGATTCTATAAGAATTATACTATTAGGCATTGCCTACTACATTAGATCAGCCTGTGTACAATAACATCATTTTAACCAAGTCAGATTTTCATACTAAGCATTGCTTTAAGTGAACTCCACTGCATAAAGTACAGTCAAACTCATTTATAACGAATGCGATAATTATGCGTAAAGTGTTCGTTATATCTGCAGTTCTCTATGTGGGGACTAGACCTTCATAACATGCGTAAACTAATGGCACAGAAGCTGGCATCTGTAGTTACAATTCCACACCAGTTTGGCTTGATAATTGGATTCTCAGAGTCTTAATTTTTGTTCTAGGCACCTCATTGCACCTAGCCGCAAAGAAAAAAAAAATGAAAAAAAAAACTGATTCATACACAACATCAATCGAAAGCACTAAATCCAGCCTCATAGCTGTTTCAAAATGGCACCTGGTTCCGATCACCTTTCATTTCGAACCTGCGATCGCAGGCTGGGCCCCACTTGTTTTTCTTTTTCCTTTTTTTTTTCTTTTCTTTTTTTTCGAGAGCTTGCCATATACATATTTTGCTACCGTGCATCAGGATTCGAATGGATTTTGGATACGATAGCAAGGCATCCTACTTGGCTGGAAGTGTAAACCACTGCTGCATGTCGTAATTTTTCAAGATCTCATCATTTTGCCGTTAAGGCAGCGCATTAGCCACGCAAGGTAGAGCACACTGAGAGCCATGGAGTTAGTACAAAGTTCGAACGCTAGTACATCACTGCGACTCCTGATCTCCTCATAAAGGCACTTAGTAAACACTAAACCTTTACACCTTTGCATGACAGTGGTAAATTCGTCCGTATTCATGCAGGTTCTGTGTTCAGGTTGTGTGAATATCAACAGCGATGATACAAACATGTGAGTGGGCGTTGCGCGGATTGCACCTGTCAGGAGAGTGAGAATACGTGCAACGGCAACAGCCACAAAAACAAACAAAGCAAGAAGGGGCACTATCACATGATCTCGTACAAATTCGAAATTCGCTGTGGCTTGGAAGAAATAGCTAGTTCTCGTTTCAGCCACCGGTAAACGAAGGCCAGCTTTATCGGCGTCGTTCTCAGAGTTTCTTGCAATAATACCTAGAGGGAAATCTGGTGCCACCTGCTATGCAAGTTTCCCAAGAGGCGCTGTGCCACCTTGAGAATGCTCGCATGTGGTAGCGCGAGGATTTGTCTCGAACGTCGCTTCGCTAAAACGTGGTCATGGCTGCACACATAAAGATTTATTCTAATAACTTCTTTGCATTTTTGCATATTTGCGGTGGTGCAGAGCATGTGTATGTAATGTATGTGTTTGTTTGTAAACTGCCTTTGTTCTTTGTGCTCGCTGCAGTTTGACTGTGAATAAATACCAACTCGCCCAACTTTCAGTTCTTCCGCACGTATATAATTTATTGTTGTCCCCCTGCCTTATATCGGTATGGCAACACATCTACAGGTTATAGATATCCACAGGAGACCCTTTGCTACCTCATCGGAGGCACCCTTTTTTGCTTTTTTTTTTGCATAGACCTAATTGCAAATTATTTCCGTTTTTGCATAACAAATATCGGATATAACAAAGATATTTACATGTCCGACGCAATTTTGTTATATAACGAGGTTCATCTGTGTACTCTTCTTTCTTGTCATCTCATCTTAAACTGCTTGTCCTTCTTTTAGCTTATAATGATGACCATGACTGGGATGCAGATCTGGATGGCTACGAAGGTATGTACGTAACCTTGGTTTGGTATTTTTGTTGTCGTTTATTCTTTAATGACATCAGAAAGAAGCACAAGACTAGTTTTGATGGCTTAAGCCTCCTTTGACAGCACTGGAGAACAGTTGGCACTTCCTCAGGTTTAAAATGTAGGTTGTGGCAAGCATTAGGCAGGAAACTTTGTTGGTGTAGGTAAAAATTAGTTATCAAATACAGTAGACAGCCTTTAAGACAAACATACAGGAACATTGCAAGTTTTTTTTTTTTTGTTATTGGAACTCAGCTCATCAGAAAAAATGCCCTTCTCCCTCTTGCAAATGCGAGCATAAAGTTGCAGAAATTGAAAAACTTGTGAGCAATGTATGAAGGCATAGCATACATTGCTGCGATATGCACAGCTCTTGTAGCACCCATCGCTAGTGTAATATAAAAATGGACAAGTTAATACTGTAGTGTGATATAGTGGCACAGAATACATGGGCTGGCAAGGAAGTGGGCGAATAGATGTGCTTTCCCAACAAAAATTTATTAATAAAGAGAACACTTACATACCCTTTAAGGTGAAAGTGAAAGGCAGTATAACGTTACATGTGTGAATTTTCATACATATGACAAATGGCAGGTACAAAACACTACAGAAGAAAGTTATAGTTCTTGCTTGTCATATGAGGCGCATCATAAACATCTCGAGTGCTGCACCGTAACATCCAAATTTACTTGTTATATATAAATGTTTGTTACTCTTTGTGAAGCTATGTGATAATGAATTTCGCTATCTTAGGAAATCTTGTTGAGGGGACAGCAACCTGGTTAGTGGCCTGTCTGTGTTGCTATCGTTTTTTTTTCTTTCTTTTTTTTCAATTTCTTGTAGTGTCATGTGTACGCAGAGTTCTGCACTTGCAGTTTCATTGTTGCCCTTAACTTTCACTTTGTGTGGTTTATAAGTGGCCCCTTTTTCGATAAAATTTACGTGGGAGTGTCCATTTGTTTGTCTCCTTATTTGCTGGATCATTAATTCACACCACTACTTCATACAGGCTGAATCATAGGTCGGCACACTTAGTCACCAGTGCACTGACTCATACCCGCTGCACACTCATTTCGCAGGTGTGGAATAGATCATTAGTGAATGACAAAGGGTATGAGTGGATATGTGAATATGAATGACAGTGGAAAGTGCCAGTGATTTTTAAGTGGACGTTAGTACGAACGGGATTGAGTGTCAGTTGACATGATTGTGAACAGGAATAACTGCCAGTGAGTTTTAGTGGGCATGGGTGTGAACATGAGTTTTACTATCGGCGAGTGTGACTGGACGTAAGTCCAGTCACACATTTGGGCGAGGGCTGGTGAGCGGGACTGGGTGCAAGTATGAGCAGAACTGGGTGCCAGTAAATGTGAATGGATTAGACTACGAACGCGAGTGAGTGTTTGTGAGTATTAGTGTGCATGAGCATGTCTGCTCCTGCTACATGCTCCTGCTTCCATGGCACAGGGTGCGAAGTGTGTCATTAGTCAAGCAAACAGATAAGCAAGCAACGATCCGCTCCTTGTTGACAGGTGACGGCGAAGCTGAAGCGAGAGCCCATGACTACCTGGAGAATGATGATCCCCTGTATGAGGAAGATTACATCTTGTCGTGATACAGCGTTCTGCAGAGTGGATGACATGCCTGGGCCGACGTAGAGGAGGCGTAGTCTCGCAGCTGTCCAGATGTGCTGTGCTCTCTATCCCTTTTCCACTTTGCTGTCCTCTCCAGTGCCACCCACCTAAAGCATTTTGTGTGCCTCCTCCCTTCATCGCATAGAATGGCTTCGACACAGTGTAAATAGCTTGAGAAAGGGCGTTTGTTTGCACATCTCTACATTTTCCCAGGCACATAATGCTTCTGAGTTTGTCTTCTCTTCAGTTGTAGAAGTTGAAAGCAATCCCAGTGTCTGCAGTCAAGTGCCGGCCTTTTATTTCCCCCCTTGATTGTTTGCCAGGAAAACAAGTTTGTGATATAGGTTTAGGCTTTTGAATAGGATTAGCACTGTTGGGGGACTTTTGCTGTTTTTTGAGTGGTGGACAGTGTACGATGAAGTGTGAGGACCTAGGAGTTTGTTGTAACTTTATTGTGCCAGTGTGAGCAGAACAGTTGTCGTGTGTTGTGTTAGCAAGAAAAAGGTTCCTTGTTGCTTCTTACAATTTTCAGAATAAATTATGTGGCGGGAAAGTTTACTTTTATAAGATGTTGCTAGGAAGGCTGCATTTTTGCTCTTGTTTAGGAGGAATGATTAAGGGAAAAGGGGTCAGAATGATTTATATTTGAATTTTCCCTGTCTTCTCTTTTCAACAAAAGGCACAGTTGCTGCTGGTATTGAGCCATTGAACAGAGTCTTCACGTTCAAGCTGTTATGTGCCCACTTTGGAATGTTGTTGCAATTGGTTATGAAGCTGTCCTGCCTCGCCATCCATCTGTGCAGGGGGACAGCATTAGAGCTGTTACATAATCAAATTTACCAAGTTACGTGTGTTCAGGTTATTAGGACATGTGATTTCAAAGTGAGGACATTAATCTATGTCTCTAATTTTTCAGGATGCAGCTAAGCTGTGTGCTTGTTTCCTATGTCACCTGCTTCAATATTAGCAAGCCAAAACTACGCTCACTGTCTTCTGATGCAATCTCTCCCATGGCAAAACACAACCATGATGTGTTTACTTTCCGCAATATATATATAAATGCGTGGTGCTTTCTAGGATTGTTATATGTATATCACTGTTTTCATTTGCTTCCTAGAGCTTTTCACCTACCATTTGTCAGATTGTCCCGTTCCACAATAGCACCTGATATATTGCCACATATTTTCTGGAAGAGCACTGGCTAAAGTGGTGCATATTTACTGTGACGTAAAAGTGACTGCTTGAAGTGCACTGTTAATAGCCCACATTCATTGGTGATTGCAGACATTTGGAAATCTTGCGGTTCTTTTTCCTTTCACAAAGATTGCCGGAAGTAGGAAACCTCGCTTGGATCTTGTTGCAGAGGGCACGGATGCAAATGCCAAAGCCTAGGGAAACATGCATAGATGAAAAGAACCCTCCAAACACATCACACTTTCTCACACAGCTTCATTTAAGAGTGCAGCACAACAAATGGCTTTTTCGAGTGTTTGTGGAACGCTGATGTCTGCATTTCCAGACTGTGCTTTTTTTGTTGTGGGTCTGATGTCTGGCTACCACCTGTGTGGTGGTAGCCGCTGTTGAGAAGAGTTGTTGACTGCTGTACACAATGCTCTATTTTTCTCTCTCCTTGTTGTTTGCAGCAGCTGCGAATAGAAGAAAAGTATAATGAGTAAAGGTGGGCGGCTTGCCCATTCTTTGTTGATGTGCTTGCGTCCCGTTTTCTTGCAGCCGAGAGTGGACCCTTTAATTTTCGGTCCATGGGTGCTGCTTTGTACAAAGCACGGCGAGGTTATATATTGGAATCATTTTCTGAGATGGTGGTGTCGTACTGGAAGAGAGCATTGGTTGGTTGGCGATTCATTGGCGAGGTTTGTGATCCCAAAGCAATACCCACATTTTAAAAGATGCCATTGTGAATGGCTGCAGATTGATTCTGACCACCTGGGGTTTTACATATATATGACATGTTTATCTTAGCACATAAGCATTCTTGCTTTTTTGCCCACACAAACTGAAGTCTCTGCAGCTGAGGACTCGACGCACAAGTTTGTGCTCAGTAGAAAACACTATAAATTGAAGCTTTGATCGGTTGTGTGTCGATGGAGCAGCCACCTATCACTTGTGTAAAACAAACCTGGTAGTACAGTAGTACAATGAAATCTCCTTGCTGGTGGCGAAACATTGTATGCTTAGAGTTCAGCGCATTTCCGTTTGTTTGTTTGCTTGATATTGCAAAAGAATTTAGTGTACTTTATTTGTTTTATCTTGGTGCCAAAGGGGAGGGAGGGGCTTCTTTTTTTTTTCGGCAGCCACTTTACTCACATGGAAGCTTACCAGCATTACCAGCATTGCTACTGCAATGGCGTCAATCTGCCCCTGTCTGCTTTGGTGTTCGTGTCCATCAGTGCACAAAACAGATGAGCCCGCAAAAGATTGAAGCAGCGAGTTTACCAACTCCCTAACAGTGCAACAATAACAGATTTAAGAATTTTGTACACGCACACTACAGGTAAGACAAGAAGAAACAGGCTGGTGCTGCCCTGAGCTCTGTCGGAGATGATCGTCCTTCTTTCACGGCTTTGTTCTACAAGCCTCCTCGAATCCCACATGGAATGTGAAGGGGTGAGCAAGGTGAATGGGATCACCTTTAGAGGATTCTTCACTTCGGGCCAAACTCCGATGTCGGCTATTCAAATACATTTAAAACACAGAAATGCTTTTGTGAGAGAAATCCTGGACGAATGAATCAAATTTGCTGCATGTTTACGAGAAAGTTATAGCGACAGTAGGAAGCAGAATTTTCATGTAGGGCCTGGCTATAGACATTTCCGCAAATTGGGAACCTTAAAAAAAATGAATGCCCGAAGTTTACAATTTCGTACCTCTGCACCAAAAACGGATATCGTAGTTCTGTAAACTGAGGACAAATTCAATATATAAATTTACAGCTTGTGTGAAACAGCCGCAATGTTTGCGAGAGTTTTGCAAGAGTCCTACTCACAAGTTGGTGGTTTATATTCTGGAGTGGCGTTAATATATAACTTTTGTCCGCTCTATATTTATTATTAGGTGCAGTTTGTGTATTTGTAATCGTTAATTACTTAAAGTTGTGAACTTGGTATTTAAGTTTTTTTTTCCAGTTTTGCTATGTTCACCGTTTTCTGAACAAGAATTGACGGTACAAATAAAACACACCTGCTTTCTTAGATCAAACCGTCATCAAATTCAGTGTAGTGGATACCAATTACAGTGCACTAGATATGGGGAGTGCCCGGAGTGGCAGGAAGTGGGTCCAGCGCGGGCTTCCCGCTGAGGCTTTCTTTATTGGCCGGCTGGACGCTTGTTGCATCGGAGACCTTACCGCAGCTGCATGGAGCCTTGACAGGCGACTCGCTTTGCTGCATCTAGTTTTGATGCTCGGTGGCGGAAACAGTGATTTTATTTCCTACCAATCTGTAGTCAAAATTGACAGTCACTTTAGCATACACATTCGAATGCGTTGCTACTTCTTATTGCTTTTTTCTTCCAGCCAAAGGTCGCGGGTTCGAGTGCATTAATGGACGCTACCTTAATTACCTGTGCCTTAATTAACCTAGCCCTAATTAACACCAAATGTCGTGGGTTCGACTCCCACCGAAGGTCGTGGGTTCGAGTGCCTGAATCTTAAAACGATGACGATGGTGACCCGCTTACCATCAAAATTGTTGCATGAGCGTTGCTTGCTTGACCGGCACACCATGAGAATTGTTGCGCGACCATTTACATATAATACAGGATGCCGGGTCGGTGTAGTAAGTGAATTACTACACCGAGTCGTCATCGTGTACGATTTCGCTTCGGCGGCACGGTTTTCCCTTAAGAACGTTGAAGGTCGACTGAACGATGAGACATACATAAGGCTTTCACCTTAATAAAATGGAGAAAGAGCGACGGAAACGATGCAAACGACGCAACAACGACAGTGCGTCGAGCAGACGGCAGCTACGCAGCCCGTGAGCTCGCCTCTACCAATGGGCGCTGCCGAATTAGCCGGAGCTTCAGGATGAGTAAAGCCCCCAGGGGCTTTAAGGATGAGTAAAACAAATTTGAGGACGCTTAAGCTTCGCCTTTAAGAGTAGAACGCGATAGCGTTATCGGGACCCGTTCACATCGCATCGTTCGCATACGGCAAGTAGGCTTCATTCACTGCAACGCTGAACGTGGGAAAGCCAGCTTACAAAGACCAAGCTTACACCGATCCCCTTAAAGTCGGCTTCACTTTTAAACTGAAATGCATTGCTGGAAAGACGCTTTTCCAGGGGCAATATAAGTGGTCATATCAAAATGTAAAGGCCCTAGCACCTTTTTTATTATTTTATTGTTTTCTATTGCCCCGACGCGCGCAGGTCTGGTAGAAATGCTGGTAAAGGGGTTTGTGTTCGAGTTTCCTCGTAGCAGAATTAGATTTTCTCGTACATTCAAATTACAATCCGACGCCGATTGGTAAACAATTCGACGGCGAATCCGACGCCGAATGGTGAAATCATACTTTACCATTTTCTGACGTATTTCACTGTGAGAAATTAATTTTTGACATCATCAGCATTGGCTCGAGCGTCGTCATCTTCCGCAGCTTAAACCGCAGCTGGCTCGTTGGCGCCCCTCGGTTTGCGCTCGTGCCACTGCTCTCATGTTCGTCGTCTGCTTCCACAGCTGGCTGCGTTGCCGCTAACCATTCCAGCGTCGAATTTCACTTCTCTTCTATCGTCGTAATGGGGAGGTCGCGTTTACAGGGGGTATGACCCATTGCTTAAGGGGTATGAGCGATTCATTGTCTTACGTAATGGGCGGATTTAATTTTCAAACAATTTTGTGGAAATCCATCCAGAATGAACGCGCTCGGGAAAGGGCTCGTCGTCGACGTGCCGATTCTAGCGCGAGTTTAGGGATCGTGATGTTGAGGCCAAACGTCAGCGTCGTCTTGCCCTCCAGGAACCGGACAACGGTGGGGTACGCCTCGGCAACGCTAGTGCCAACTTCCCCGGTGTGACGGCCAGGTTCCAACGCGAGTTTGTGAACCGGAACTTCGGAGCCAGCTGCAGTGCGTGTGACCTGGTGTGTTTCGAGCACAACGTGGTACTCGTCAGTGCAATTAGTTCGGAGGAACACCGAAGACTCTACAAGCTTCGCTTACCCCCATTTCATCAACAGTGGAGGGCTCTTGATTTCTTAGCATCACCCAAGGCGTCCGCTGGACCCACTTCCCCATTCTAGTACGCTCTAATACCGATCAAAGAGATTTCACCGTTCCGGTCGCAGCCGGCGTAACGGTATCCCAATTGTGCTCACGCCTGCGCACAAACGGCTGGCGAGTCCTGAAATGAGGCACCCGTGGCAAATCCCAGCTTCATATCGTCACGTATGCACGTACCAGTAGCATAAATTGAACATGCGAAAAGGAAATAATTGATCAGAACGCCTGTTACGCTTTTACATGGAAGTGCGACGTGAAGTACACTCGTTTTTTTATTGCGATAGCAATTATATGGACACTTAATTCAACCGGATTTCTGCCGTCGCCGTGAGGTTCCCTATAGATAAAATCTTCGCCGCGCGCCGTATGCCCGAGCGGAAGCGTGCGGGGACGCGCGCTATCACGGAGAGCAAACGCACTCAATCACCCACGCGCAAGCAAGGAAGCGGGAAGCCAGCGCCGGAGAGAGCGCGGGGGGGGGGGGGGGCACTTCTACTCTGCCAACAACCGCGCTCGTCGCTCGCTCGCCCGCACCGTCTCTTATCTCCACACGGCTCTGACCTTTATGCGCCGTGCATTCGCCGCTCAGTTTCCGTTGAAGCGATAGACCGCACGTACCTTCGCCCGCGGCGGCGTATGCGCTCGCTGCCAGCGTTTTGACAGTCGTTGTCTCCAGTCATTCAGTGTCATCTATTCATGTTTGTTTGTGCGCGCTTACACCACGCTTGTTCATTCAGTTAGTAATAGTCGGGCCACATTTTCCAACGCACGCTACACATGCAATGCTGCCCGGATCGGCAGTGCAGCACTACAGGTGTGTCCCTTCGCACGCGCTGCCCACGGGAAGCGCTTCTCATCAACACCACCGTTTCACACGCGTCTTCTCGTGGTCATCGAGTCTCTCTTCATGTCGGTCTACTTACGCCGCAGCACACCTGCTTACTTAATCAGCTCATGTTTACTACAATTCATATTGCTACCAAAGCCGCTCACCTTACTTCGTATGACATTACTGCGTTGCTATCGCATTCATTGCTTCGCCCTTAGGGCGAAACTGTGACATTTCTTAAAAAATTTATTTAGAAACAACAAGCACTGGAATAGTTTCGGAATCGTTCGCGTTTGAATTTATGCTAGTAATACACTCGATATATTGCGAATGCCTGGCCTTTTGTAACCTTTGGTGCCTTCGACGTTTCTCCAATGCTGCCCGCGCATGTGTGCGTAGCTGGACAAGACGCATCAGGAAAGCTGGCTTCCTTAGCGTAAGAGACCTTGCAAGGTGAAGCTCTACTCCCTTAAATTCGTTCGTTCCGTGAGAAATGTTCGAGCATTTTGCAGCGAAGCTGTACATGACTGCCCCGGAAATTTTTCTGTGTCCGTGCGTGTACACCGTCGCGTCGACAAAGCAAAATTTTTGTCTCCAGAGCAGTGTTTTAGTACACGTTCCTCTAAAGCAGGAACGAAAGCTCGTTCCTCGTTCCTTCCCAATCTTGGAACGAGTTCCCGTTACAAGTTACTTTAATGCGAAAGGAACGCGTTCCGTTACACTTCGAACATTGGAACGTGTCGTTACATAAACGTTACATCTGATGTGTCGGATAATCGTCAGGTGAAAAATATGTCGCAGTTTCACCCGGAAGGCGAAGCATTAATTGCGATAACAAATTAGTAGAGAGCTACACGGAGTAAGGATAGTAGTTTTATCAGCTGTATAAACTTGGACATGCAGCAGCACCAGCAACGCACAGAACTGTTGTCGATGCCGTCGGCGTTTTGCCCGCGTTCGCACCGAACGCGCGCAGAGTTGGTGACTGTTGCCGGTGCCTCTGGGGCGCCTACCGTCGCGCCTCTAACCTAAGCTGCTTCGAATTATCGCGCGCGGAGCCGCAGGTGTTGTCATTCGTTGCGCAATCCGGAGAGGAGAGGAGGAATGCCGAGAGAAGAGTAGATGAGACAAGGAGAGGAGGGGAAGGAGGATGCGCATGCGCAGTAGGGGTGTGGACGCCGCACGGCGGATGGAAGGAGCCAGGGAGTGACATAGCCCCGACCATAAGCTGCTTCGCATCTAAAACGCCCATATATATCGTGCATTGGGTGCATCTTAAAGAACCCCAGGGGTTCTAAATTAATCCGCGGAGCCCCCCACTGCAGCGTGCCTCAAAACCATATCGTTGTTTTGGCACGTAACTCCCCAGAATTTGATTTTAAGGCGAAAGCCTTAGATCTCTATGTTTCAAGGTCTCGTTTTGAGGTAGAGAAAGTCACGTGACCCAAGGAAGGCCAGAATCGAACCAAAGCATGTCCAGCCGTGTATAAGAGATGATTAATAATTAGCAAAATTATTTAATGAATGATTAGTGATTGGGGATTAAGGTGGATTAAGGAGGATTAATATGAATAATGTGGATAAGGGAGGATTAAGGCGAATTACAGCAGGCTTTACAAGGCTTTCGCCTTCGCCTCTCTGCGATAGTTAAGGACACCTGGGGCTTTTTTCACCAATCTCGATCTTGTCTTTTCCTTCATATACGTGCACTGTAATATTTTCCCTTGTTACTTCGTACATTAATGCCAATCTTGGCCTTCACGAGTATAGTTTCTGCACCATGGTACGTAGTAGATCTGCGCATTTATATATTTCCGAGATGTCCAAGTATTGGCCCAACGCCCTTATTCACCACAAAACAGGTCGAAAGTTTCCTTGCCAGGTGGTGTTGCCTTGCCGCCATTCCTTTCCGCCATTCTTGCTTACGCTCCACTACGTTGTTCGTGGCCGCGAGCCCGCGCGCTTCACGAGACAAAGTGCAACCTCGGTTCTGACAGCACTATAGCTCGGTGGCCGTTCATGGATGCGACAGGAGCGGACCCGCAGGCCGAACAGAACCCGAAGCAGGCGGCACGAAGTCAAGGTGACGCCGATGCCTTGCACGAGTCGCTGCCGCGGAACATCTCGACCGTCGCGTTCGTCATGACGGAGACCCATGCCCTCGCTCTCTTAGCCCTGGCGGCCATAGCCTCTCTGCTCTTTGACGCCCTGCGGAAGCAACGCCTCGAAGAAAGCATTGGGCGACGCCAGGCGCGTTCCTACCTGTCCAAGGCGGGAAACGCCAGCGTCGACCCGTGCGACGACTTTCACGAGCACGTCTGCGGAGGCTGGAACGAGAACATGGACGAGTGGAGCTTCTCGAAGGAAGTTCAGGCTGCAGAGAAACAGCACAAGGCAATGGCCCTCCTCCGCTACCCAGCAATGCCCCGGCAAGGCTCCAGAACTTTCTCGATGCTCTCGGCGCTGTTCAAGTCGTGTCACCAGGAGCTTCGCGTCAAGCACAATTTTCCCTACTTTGCAAGCGCGATGCTGCAGGCGTCGAACATTACGTTGGGAACCTTGCGAAACACGAGTGGCGTTGGTAGCTGGCTCAAGACCGCGGTCGCCATGAGTGTGGTTCTGGGTCTCGACCCACTCTTCGCGTTGACCGCCGAGTCGCGCGGCGTGCGGTACATGCTGTCACCAGCGTTCCGTCTCGACACAACATGGAGTGAGAAATTCGCCGTCAACAGCATGCAGGCTGGCGGGTTGCCCCGCCACGACCTCGTAGCAGCATTCGACCTGCAGGAGCGTATCGCCCGCCAGAAGCTGAGCGACGTTCAGTGGGAGGCTGCTACTGCCATAGGGCTAGCGAAAGACGTGTTCCCGCGTGTAGGAGTCGGAGCTCTGGAGGACTGGCTGCGTGCTGTCAACGCCTACGTCAACGTAAGCGTGACGCGGACAACGCCGGTCGGCATTTGGTACCTGGACACGTTGTCCGCCATACTGAGGGCATTCTTCGCAGTAAGCGACGCTACCAGGGCTGCATTCATGTACATGCACATCCTCGAACGCGCGTTGGACTACGCAGACGCGTCCCGCCTGCCCTACTACGACCGGCTCGCCTTCTGCGTGGACGAGTTGAATACGGAGAGCTTGCGCCCCGCGTTAAAGGCTTTTGCACTGCACTCGCTGGCGTCTCGCGATGCACTCAGCGCCGCGCACGACATGTACTCGGTCATCTCGTCGAAGACGGTGTCGGCTCTTTCGAGGCTTCGTCACTTGGACAGGAATCAACTCGCCGCCGTTCGCGACGCGCTCACGAGGATCGTCAGGAGGAGCGTGCTAGACGGCGTCGTGATGTCGGCGTCTGTTTTGGACGAAGCTTACCACGAGTACCCGGCTACGCCGAACCTGTACAGCGGTATTTCTATTGGCAGGGTTATCCCTTATAAGGGAAAGGAGATGGGTCGTCGAGCCGCTTGTCTCACTTTGTTCTGGAATTCGCTGGCGTTCTTCGATGACGACAGACTCTGCCTTCTTCTGGAGGGCCTTGTCCCGCCCCTGTTCTATGCCGGTGCCGGAGACGACGTCAACTACGGGTCGCTGGGATTCCTCATCGCGCTGGCCCTCGCCGAGGAACTGCTAGAGCAGCTCGGGTCCGGCTCTGCGCAGCAGCAGTTGGCTCTGCAGACACTCGAGAAGGAGGCGGCGCGCTGCTTTCCCGAACAGAAAACGCACGCCACGCACAGCGCCGCAGTGGCTTTGGCTATGGCGGCTGCCTTCGGGGCGTTCACGTCATCACAAGCCGGCCGCGACAGTCGCGACGGTCGAAGTTCGTATCGAGCGGAGCAGCGGCGCATGTTCTTCAAGCGAGCGTGCCTCGTTACATGCTCGCTAACGTACTTCACCGTCAACAGGAAATCTATCCTGCCCGATGCCAAGTTTGCATGCAACGCGGCTGTGAGCGCCACGCCGGAGTTCTACGAGGCGTTTTCGTGCGTACACACGAAGGAGCGAAATGTGCGCGCCTGCCTGTTGTTCTCGTAACTTGTAGGGCGGCCTCCGCGCGATTTTGTTGACACCGCCGTGTGATCGGGCGATGTTTATCAAAACGTCACTTCTAACTTGTTTCGTTAACGAATGAAACGCGCATATTGTTTAATTCTTGGATTGCTGCACGTGACCGCATAGTGATCGAGTGTAAATGAGCACGTTCAAGTTATTAAATATACCCGTCGTAGTTTTAATCTTGCTCTCGCGATAGCGTTGTCATTAACGTATATGCACAGTCGTTAGCGCATTTGCGTGAAATGCACGGGCTTCAGTGCATATACTTTCGTTTAAGGCTGCTCACAAGTGATAACTTGATTCATACTTAGCTTAATTTGTCATGCGCCCGTTCCGCGTCGAAATAGAGAAGCACATTAATTACTGTTTCACTTGTACCTTGTCTGATGATGCAGCCGTGTGGTCAACAGGTCTTTCTTTCCTCACCTAAATAAACAACATTCAGAAATAGAAGAAGGAAAAGAATAGAAGTGAGCGCTAGTCCATCGTGTTTTGCAAGTCACCCTAAGTAATTCGACGGTATTATGCATACTCAGCGAAGGCGAATCCTCTTCGAATGGGAGAATAAATATATGGGTGTATAGCATGCGTTCGTCTATATTGTACGCATATTATGGTCAGATAGACCGTGCTGGCTGAGTGGCGGTGAAAATAACCACAGGGACGCTGTATCTAGCTGCCACCTTCTCTAGGCTGTGCCTAATTCTGTGCACGCGTACGGCACAAGTCATGTCTAATGGCGTCAGTCCTAAGCTGATCTTCACCTTACGGTGGATGGATTCGGCCACTGCACGTACGACCGATTGAGGGAAGCCGGCTTTTGAAGGCCTGGGGATCTGATCTGAAACGCCATCCTGCATCCTCTGAGATCATGACTTGCGCAGCGTTTACTGCGGGCAAAGAGAAGCAATACCACGTTTTACAACTTTTGAGTGGGCCGAGTCGTACGGAGCAGTTCTTTCTTATTGCGTGGAGTATATGCAAAGCAAACATGGCGAAGGTTGAATCGTTTTGCTTAAAGTCTAAAAAAACTGCAATGATTTATTAACAGGTCACCCAAATGTGAATGAAAGTCAGCCTCCAACGACGAGGCTTACTTTGTGAGCAAGGTTGGAAGGACAGTCGGCAATTTTATATCGTTATTGGAACAGCACTTATGTGTTTTGTAGCGTTAGCTACACCATAGCCTCCTCGGCTACACTGGCCTAGCCAAGCCCGTTTCGCGCGGCACATCAAGAGCCGTGCTGCGCATGCGCAAGGATCAGTGATGTCACACGGCTTGCGCACCGGAGCCGGCACCTCTCGCGCACTCCGCCGCCGCCGGTCTGCGGATTCCAGAGGAGTGACGTCGTAGCCGTGGTAGACGCACTGGCGCCGGCGCGCGCTCGCCTTCAAAGTATGTCTGACACTGCGTGGAGCCGCTGCTCTTCTGACTGGCGTTTGCCAGTGTGGTATGGGCGTCTTGCGCTGGAGTTTGAGGTATAGTAGCGGCGCCTGGTGGCGGCGAAAAACGTCATCTGGGTAGTACCAGCTTGGATAGTATTGAGCCCTGGCTTTGGCGAAGTACGTTTCTAGCCCGCGTTTTGCGTCGATTCGCACTTTTTTCTGCCCTGTTTCGAATGCGAAAAGGCTCGTCACTTCTCAGACCATGGCGACCAGGCTGCGAGCTGGCCGCAGCCTATAGTTTTACGAAAACGCACTCTCCGTGTGCCGTGGGACGTAATGCTGGAAGCAGAAGACATCGGCGACGCCGATCCGGAGAGACCTAGCTCACCCTCGAAAAAGCGTCTCCGTCGTTACTGCTGCGTCGTGAGCTGCCATGAACAAGAAGGCCTGAATCCCAACATCTGATTCTACCGTTTTCCTTCAAGGCCTCGCGCTGCGGAGCGTCGGGCGCGCTGGTTAACTGCAGTTCGTCGCGCTGGGTAAGCGAAATGGAAGACCGACATAGCAGCAGGCATGGCTGGTGATTCACGATTCGAGACCCGGCCACAGCGACAAGTAACAATTCGACCGGTGCGAAGTGGTGAAGTGACCAGGTGTGTGCAAATGACCACAAATGGTCGGGCTGATTCGGTGACAATTCACTACCCCACTACGAGCAGCACAGGTTAGAGAGTTGAATGTGCTCATCCTTGACCTCAAGGCAGCACGTTGAGGCAGCACAGCAAGGTAGTATTGATTACAGCACATCTATGTTCGAGCGCTGTCATTAAAAGCTACATCAAGCGAGCAGTGCACGAGCGCGCGCTGCAGCGCGATTGGCACGTACGTACGTACGTTACTACGAGCTTGTTTATCAATTGCTAGACAGATGGCCGCTACTACAGCGCAGGCATAACTACTTGTCTAGCGGCATGCAGTCAACAAAGATTGCAGGAGACCCGCCGTTTCGCGGCATGTCGAAAGACCGCTGCCGTCGCGGCGCGTACGATCGTGCGCTCGAGCAGTTCGTACACCGCGGCATGCTGAAAGACCGCTGCCGTCGCGGCGCGTACCGTCGTGCGCTCGAGCAGTTCCGTACACATGCCTGCTTATCGCTGATGTGAATTCATTTATAGCAAGTTTAACGTCGTACTTGACTCGCTTCACTTGCGATTGACGCCGTGCGAAAACTTCGCCGCTTATTTCTTGAACGGCGTACACGTATTCGGCGTTGCATAATTTCTTGCCTTTACGGAGCATGCCACCCATGCAAAAATCTTCGGCGCCCGATATTCGCTGCAAGCCGTGGTACAACACAACCGAAAGTGGCGGGTCCGTATTGTAAACGTGCTTCCCGAAGCAGACGACCGAGCTTGGTAGTACCCAGTTTCGGATTGAGGGCGCTTTTTAGCACCATTTTTGCAGCGCCCCCTGGGCAACGCAAGAGCCCCATAGCCATGGAGAAGCAGAGCGCAAATGCTGCTCAACAGCGCAGAAGAACGGAGCCGAGAAGAACTCCAAATACTGTGTTGGGGCCATAGAGACGGCAGCGTGTTACTTCACTGATCACCGAGCCGTCTTTGTGGCAATAGAGAAGCAACGTGACGTTGAGCAAAAATAAATATACATGTGCCACATAATACGTATACCGCGTGTGTGTCATTGGAGCAGCAGTAAGCATGACAATCAAGCTAATCCTTGACAATCTAGACAACCAGGAAAGCTAAGAATAATCAGCTGAACCTTTGCTAACGCTACGTATATCCTGGCATAGCCGAGCTAAGCCACTGCAACTTTTTTTTAATGAGCGCAAAGAAAAGCATTTGTATTGGAATACGCGTATTGCACTGATTTTATCTGACACGTTCTTTCGCACGTTGATACGTTCTTTCGACGGAACGTGACGCAGCTCCTGAAGCTGCGTCACTGCACCGCCAACTATAGCGATTTTCGGCGTCTTTGGGATAGCTGTCACAGTTGGGCGTGTTAATGGTAACCGTTCGTGATGGAAGAAGCGTTACTGAAAAGTACACTTAGCAAAAACACAGGACAAAACGCTACCTAAGTTTTTCCTCGTCCTTCACTTGGCTGGCTACACGTCTTCAGGACAGTTCCACTTTTTCGGCAGCCGAGAGGACCGGTTCCACGCAAAACTTGCGGGCCATGTCAGAAGCTTCTCATGTTTGTCAGGTAATTCAAAATCACCTAGGATCATGATCTTGCCTTCTTTTCCCTTGTGTTTTTTCTTCTTAGGTAGACTTGGCCGCAGCTGGTTCCACATGGTTTCCGTATAGCACTCCCTGACAACTTCTACCGCTCCTGGTATCGACGGTAGCCATTCCCACTTTGGTTGTAGCAAGCCACTGGCAAGCAATCTCTAAAAAAAGTTGTCGCAGTTTCACCTGAAAGGCGAAGCATCAATTGCGATAGCAAATTTGTAGAGAGCTATACGGAGTAATGATATTAGCTTTATCAGCTGTATAAACTTGGACATGCAGCAGCACCGGCAACGCGCTGAACTGTTGTCGACGCCGTCGGCGTTTTGCCCGCGTTCGCTCAAAATGCCTGCGGCGTTGGTGACTGTTGCCGGAGCCTCTGATATAAATAGGCACTTGGTGCCGCAGCTAAACGTCGCCTCCCTTCCCTCTCCCCCCCCCCCCCCCGCGTCGGAAGAAGGTAGGTAAGTGGTTCTTGAGGGAAAGGGAAAGGTTGGCGCTATCTTCTGCAGCCCTTGAGGGAGCACGGCTCAGCGCCAACGGGGAGGGGTAAGTGGGAGCGAAAGAAGGGATAGAGTGGAGACGCCATGGCTGGGCGAAGCAAAACCGGCAGGCATAGGCGGCACGTATCAGGCCGAGATGGAAGGCCTTGGCGTGCTGCAGAGTCTGCAGGGGTGTTGTGCCAGGCCGGTCAGGCCCGGGGTGGAGTGCGTTTACTCTACATATATGGTGATTGTAGAGGAGGAAAGAGACGCCTACTTCTGCAGCCCTTAAGGGAGCACAGCGCAGAACGCACGTTTGTTCTCCGCCGTGCGTTCACTCCCCGTGAAAGCGCGCGTCCCTCGCGCCCTTTCACTCGTACATACAGCGTTCGGCGGCGCGCGGCGACGATTTCATCTCCATTGACGTCATACGGAACCTCACGGCGATGGCGACGCCGACGGCAGAAATCTGCTTTTGAGTGTCCATATAATTGCTATCGCAATAAAAAAGCGCACCTGATAGCCCCATTCCGCGGCCAGCTTTTTGAATAACCGTCTACTGCAGGCGCAAAGAACCCCCATGAAAGCTGCACTTTAGGGGTGCACAATGACACTCGGTTGTACCAAGAGGCGGCTCAGATCTTGCAAGCGTAGACAGCGATCAACATGGTGATTTTGGTAGGGTTAGAGAGGAAGGCGTTATGAACACATGAAAATGGGCCCCTTGTACTAGAAATAACATTAATAATAGCTGTCACGGCGGCCGCATTTCGATGGGGCGAAATGCGAATACACCCGTGTACTTCGATTTAGGTGCACGTTAAAGAACCCCAGTGGTCCAAATTTCCGGAGTCCCCAACTACGGTGTGCCTCATAATCAGATCGTGGTTTTGGCACGTAAAACCCCATAATTTAATTTTAATTTTTTAGCCGTCAGTTGGGCGTGTTAAGGGTAACGTTTCATGATGGAAAAAGCGCTACTAAAACTGAAACTTCGCATAAACACAGGACAAAGCGCTACATCTTTGTTTTTTTTTTTTTTTTTTTTTTGCCCTTCACTTGGCTGGCTACATGTCTGGACAGTTCCACTTTTTTGGCAGCCGAGCGGACCGGTTCCACGCAAAACTTGGAGGCCATGTTGTAGAAGCTTCTGTTCGTCGCTTTGTCCTGCGTTTTGCCGCTTTGCCCAGTGTTCTTGCTAAGTCTCATACTGGTCTTCGATCTGCAGTACATCTGGACTGCAATGCACGCCTTAGTCTAATGACCAACTGAAGTGCCGACATTTTTTTCCTAGACGAAAGCGCTCGGGAGTGCTGGACACGTGGCTTTCACTGCACTGTGACGTATAGTTCTTGTCTGCATGTTGTAGTTCTGTCTAAAGAACTATCATTGAGATTTTTAGGCGGCCCGCAACAATGTGCCATCTACAGCAGAACACACGGTAAAAGTGCAATTTTCTCAAGTTCGGGACCATTTTATTCTTCTGTTGTCTTTGTTGCATGACGTAACACGATTATCCAGTTATTTATGTTTAAGGCTGCCAGTATCAGATAATAAAATGACAGAGAATAAAACTAAAGGTCTAAATTTAAGCCTACCCGAGGTTGGGCTTGCTGTTTGAACACCAAGTACAACAAAATAATGGCCAATATATCGGCGCACATCAAAGTGCAATTTTTCTAAATTACCCACAAAATGTTTTGTTTTTAAATCCTGAAATTAGGCGTAATGAAAAAACATTTTTATTGTGCGTCATATCTCCCTTGCATTGTGAAATTTTAAAGACTGCTGAGGTAGACAAACATTTTTTTTTCTGCCACAAATATTTTGGGAATGCGTTTCGCTTAGTAGTTGGGCACAACTTTTTAAATATAAATTAGAGAGGGTCGACTTCATGGCTAGTGCATTTGACTCAATATAACCCTTACTGCAATGTTATTTAAAAATAGCAAGCAATATTCTATATGTGATTGGCAGGGCCGTTCTCAATTGTTAGAGCTATGTCACTTGTTGCTGACTTTTTTTGAAGAAACCCTTTTGTGCAATTTCAATTTCCATTTTTGCTTGGTGAATGATTTTTGTTAACGGTCGTTGTACTATTATTCGGGTTTTATCACGGCCTGATTACGCGCGCCCCACAGCCAGATCATAACGGTATAGTCGAAATTTCAGACGCCCTGCAAGGTTTCACTATATCTCGTTGGACGCCATCCGCTTTTATGGCGTTGCGAGTGTTAATCTAGTCACATAATTTTAAGCGCAATCGGCCGCAGAAGTTTCAGAATTTGGAAACAAAAAGCTTGTTTTCTGTTGTCTTGGTGCCCGGCGCAAGTACACATGCGCAAAAAAAAAAAAAAAAAAAAGAAGTTCGGCAGCATGTTGCCGAATACTGGGTAATGCGCCCTTTCGCATTGTCGCGTTGCTGCTTTCGCAATTCGGCTTCTTCGGCTCGTTTTCGACGTTTAGCTGCGGCTTAGCGCGCTCGTATAGCGGGGACAGACTCGCGCCAGCGACGTTTCCCTTCGGCTTTAAGTTGCATCCTCTCATCAGGTGATTGAGTGAGTGAGTGAGTGAAACGTATGCTGTTATGTGTGTTGTGTGGGTCATTTCAATGAAAGTATATGCACTGTTCGCTTCACTTTGCTGAGCGCTAGTAGCCTTAGCCTTACCGGGATATGAGCCATTGCATTTTTTGCTATGAGCTATTGAGAAGATAACGTGTTTTTTTTTTTTTGTTCTAGTGACTAGACGCCGCGTTTCGGTACGTTGTATGCGTGATTCCAATTAATGTATGCACTGTTCGCTTCACTTTGCTGAGTGCTTGTAGCCTCTACATTACGAGAGAGATGTAACATTGCATTTTTGCTTACTTAGGGGGGTATGAGCCATTACTGATGACAATTTTTATACCACTGGACCGGACGACGCGTTTTTTGTGCCACTGGACTAGACGACATGTTTTTTTCAAGGCCATTAAGGCTTTCGCCTTAACAGCGAAACGTACGTTGAACCCATAAAAATGCATGGGCGCCGGCCAGGACCTTTGGTCGAGATCGAATTAACTAGAGTCGAATTGACGGTAGTCTACCGTACCCAGATTTTTCATGTTGCCAGTGTAAACCGGAAAACTTCCCCCAAGTTTTGTTAATTATTTTTTTCTGCATTCCCCAGTTTATAGGCGTGAAAATTTTGGGTTGGAAAAACGGTTGCTGTCTATTATTATGGCGTTATTTTTTATTCTTTTTTTAGGCTTGTAACTTTTGCTGCGATAGTCACAAAAAACCTGACAAGGTCAGGGAATTTTTGAGAAAGGCATGGTGAGACGCGTACTTTTCGCGTGTTGCCGATACTCTCTGACGTATACCGTCGGGCGGGAACTATATCGCCGGGGGGCCTGCAGTCCGAGTGGTTTCCTCGGGCTCCTCCCTCCCTCTCTCCAGCCCGTGATCTGTGTGTGCCGGGTCAAACTGTGAAGCGTGGAGTGCAGGGAGGGTGTTGTGTGTCGATCGCGCACACGAGAAGGGGAAGTGAAAGGTAAACCAGACGAGCGTGTATGTACAGTCGGGTACTGAAATCTGTTCTTTCCGGGTTCTGCAGCTCTCTGGTGACCTCCTGGTCTGATGAGCGGTGAGACCATGCTTCCAGGACCTTTTAATTAGCTCCGGCAGAAGGCCGGTCTTCCAGTTTGTTCAAAGCGCACTGGATAATGTGGCGTTTGTTCATCGAAGCGGGAACAGGTGTATAGAAGAGGTCCTCGATTGTCTCTTCACATCTGTACCGCGGGCACATATGTTTGATTCTGCTATTACAATGCGATGGCTGTATGAGTTAGTTACAGTAGCGCACCCAGGATCTCTGCCAGGGGCGGGTTGACAGTTTGCCAATACCATCTAAACAGCACTAATTTCGATTTCTTCACGGGAAATTGTCAAAAAAATGCGCTTTTTGCGAAGTGTGCAGACGGTTGCGCGTCTTACATATTAGTTGCAGTACTCAAATGCGTAAGCAAAGAAAAGGGGTTAAACAAAAGGGGGGGTTAAGGCGGCCTCAGGGGGGGGGGGGGGTTACAACCCCCGAATCCCCCCCCGTCGGTGCGCCACTGGTTAGTTACGACTACCTACTCCAACCCACAGCTGACACAGCAGTGTTGCTTCACGTCGTTAGATATTTGGGGGTAAATGTAACTGGTGGCGACGGATAATTGGAGATGGTTGTAGTTCTGCGGTCATTTCCAATGAGCCAGCGTGATCTTACGCGTGAGATGGCTTAACGCTCTTGCAGTGTCCAGTCACTTTGAATGCCATACCTCGATCCCCAGCTCAACAACGATGCATGTTAATTGAAGTACAGAATACCGTCACAGGACAGAATACAGTCACGGGCCGGTTGGGCTAGACCTGCCGGTCCCGACGGGGGACTAGCCGGGTGCCGCGACAAGTTCGCGTCCTCGCCGGACCCCTAATAAAAGTTATTTCACTCATTCACTCACTTCACATTCTTTTTAACACTTCATGATCACATATGTTATAACACTCAGCGCACGTTTTTTGAATGCATGAACATGACAAATCTTTAACACGCAATTACTATGATGCTCGCAGTAAAAGAAACAGCCTTGAGGGAACGATAGTCTTAGCCGGAAGGAGAGGCCCGTGTAGGCGCCGGAAATAACTATACTTGGTAACAAGCCAAATTATTGGCCCATCCGCATTGTGGGTATATATATATATATATATATATATATATATATATATATATGAACGAGAAGAAAGGGAATCATATCTATATCCGTATACCGTATCACATCTTAAGATATTATATATATATATATATATATATATATATATATATATATATATATATATATATATATATATATTGTATCGTGCAGGATACTGGAAGGAGACATTACAGCCATTACTCAGTCCCTGACTGTTTATTCTATCTTCTTCTTTTCTTCAGGCCGGCTCCAAGCACGCGCCATCTAATGGCGCTGCAGTCGGCAGCGATGCCTTATACAACATATCCCCTCTTGGAAAAAAAAAATACAAAACACGAAGAAAAAAAAAAGAAAACGGTTGTTTGTCCATTATTGCCTAATGTAGTCCTGCAGCTTCTTCGGCGTCTTCTTGTTACGGGCGCTTCTTCTCACGCGGGCTTCGCATCCCGGCAGATTAAATGAAGCTTGTTGCGTGCGCTCTGCAGCAGGTGGTTCATGGTTAAAGCGTGCATTCTCATAGTTATCCGCGCTTGACGTGCCAGGTTGTGAAGGGTGATTTACAGCTGCAGTAGCGGAATTATCGGATGCCGGTGACCAGTTCATGACAGCAGAGGTACCGAACTTCATTTTGCTGATAGCTTCGCGGTGAACGGCCGCTAACTTGGAAGCATTCCAGACACGGCCATCTTCTAACAGGTAAGAGGCGGGTCCACGCTTCTCAATAATTTTCTTGGGCGCAGAAAACTGTGGAGATAGCTTCCCATGAACTGCAGGTAATTTAACCCGGACGTAGTCACCAACGACGAAGTTGGGTTCCTTGGCACCGCGCTTTTCATCGGTGTAACGCTTCGACTTGATTTGCTTGTTCCTGATGCGCTCTCGCAACTCCTGCAGTGCCTTTGAAGGGTCCGTGCTGAAACATTTGTCAGGCAATCCCACAATGTCGAGTCTGGTTCGAGGTTGTCGTCCATGAAGAAGAACAGCGGGTGCAACACCAGTAGTCGCATGAGGCGTACAGCGATATGTTTGCAGGTAATCAAGCATTGCTGTTCTCATATCACGGCGTTCTAACAGGGCCAATTGAATGTATGACTTTAATACCCTGTTAAATCTTTCAACCAAACCATTAGCTTGCGGGTAATACACAGAAGAGTTATAATGCGTGATTCCGCGCTCTGTGAGAAATTCTTCAAAATTCGCTGAAGAAAATTGTGGTCCATGATCGGATACGATACCGCGTGGATATCCTTCTCTTGCGAAAAGTTCAAGTAGAAATTTCTTCACTGTATATGTTGTCGCATCTCGTACGAAAGCCACCTCTGGCCACTTGCTGTAATAGTCAATAACTGTGATGGCAAAACGGCAGTCGGCTGAAGCTTGCGTGAAAGGTCCCACAATGTCGATAGCGACTTTTTCCCAAGCTTTCTCGGGAAGAGTGACGGGCTGCATTGGAGCTGCAGATGTACGCGCGGATTTGTCGCATGACTGGCAAGTTACACATGTGCGCACAAGTTCTTCAATGTGATTATCCATGCATGGCCACCAATATGACTCTCTAAGACGAGCTTTGGTGCGACTAATTCCTGGGTGTGACTCATGTGCCAGATCCATAACACGGCGTGTCAAAGTTGTAGGCACGACAATCCTGTCACCCCGGCACAGAACGTCGCTAACAACAGAGAGTTCAGATCGCACGTGAAAGTACGGTAGCAGATCTTTTGACAAGGATTTCTTGTCAGGCCAAGAAGTAGTGATAAACTGCTTCACTTGAGAGATAACCTGATCGGCGGCACATGCTTCTTGAAGCTCTTGCATGGTAACTACTGGGGACAGAAGACATATAAATTCTTCTTCGGGTGCATCGCGGATGAAATTCTCTAGGGGCAGCCGGGAGAGTGCGTCAGCCACGACGTTTTCGCTACCCTTCCTGTACTCCATGGTGTAGTTGTAGCACAGCAACCGTGATGACCAGCGCGCAATCCTTAACGGACGGTGACCTGTGCCTTTCGTTGAAAGGAGCGTAACCAAAGCAGCGTGGTCTGTCCGCAAAATGAAAGGTCGGCCCCACAGGTAAACGTGCCAGTGCTCGCAGGCCCAGACGCAGGCAAGGGCCTCGCGTTCACCGACCGAGTACTTCCGTTCATGTGGTTGCAGAGTACGAGAGGCGAACGCGACAGTTTGCAGTGATGTTCCGTTAGCCTGCTGCAGTACAGCACCTAATCCATATCCTGAGGCATCAGTTGTAACGTACACAGGTAACTGAGGATCAAAAAGGTGAAGAACTTCGCAAGACGTTATCAGAGTTTTCAGCTGCTCCAAGCCGCTTTGTGCTGCTGCAGTCCAAGCGAAAGGCGCATTTCCTCGAAGCAAAGCACGCATTGGCTCCACAACATCAGAAAAATGCGGGATGAACTTGGAGTAGAAGCCTGCAAGTCCCAGCAGCGAACGAAGTTCATTGATATTTGTAGGTGATGGTGCCTTGGTTATCGCCTCGATAGATGACGTCAGTGGGAATAACCCTTTGGCGCTGACAACATGGCCAAGGAAAGTCAACTCTGCGACGTCAAAAACGCATTTATGATTGAGCCTGAGACCAGCATCAGAGAGCCGTTTCAAAACCGCGCGCAAATTGACCAAGTGATCCTCTCGGGAGCGTCCGTACACGATTATGTCGTCAATGTAAAATAACACGCATTTGCATCCTTTGAGGATCATATGCATCATCTTCTGAAACGCTGACGGTGCCGATGCCAGTCCGAAGCAAACCCTCTTGAAGCGGAATAGGCCGTCGTGTGTTATAAACGTCGTAAGATCACGACTTTCTGGACTTAGTGGCAATTGGTGATATGCCGAAGCTAAATCTAGCTTGGAGAATCGCTGTGCTCCAGCCAAGCTGTTCAAAAGTTCCTCAGTTTGTGGCAGGGGAAAACTGTCCACCACTATAGCTTTGTTTGGCTCTCGTAGATCTACGCACATGCGAATCGAGCCATCCTTTTTTCTGGCTACAACAATTGGTGAGACCCACTCTGAAGAGTCGACGCGCTCAATGATGTCCTGAGCTTCTAATTTTTGTACTTCTGCCGAGACTTGCTCACGAATGACGAGTGGTAGTCGTCTCAGCTTGCTGGCCACTGGTTGAACAGACGCTCGAACTCTGACCTTGTGAGTGAAACCCTTGACAGTTCCTAGCTGTTTTTCAAACAAGTGCTCGAACTCGGAACGTAATTCAGGAGGTAGCACAGGAGTTTCTTGTGTCATTAGCAGACACCTGAGCGGCGATCCTTGAATCTTCATATCCAGAGCTGCGATACCATCTAAACCAAGTATGGTTGTTCCTCCAGGCACAACGTACAGAAGAACAGAAGTGCATCGGCCGTGAAATGTGGCTGGAGCAATGAAACATCCTTTGATTGGAATTGCTGACTTAGAATAATCGAGGAGCTGGACGGATGTTGATGTCAGAGGAAATGCAGTAGCAAAATGACGTTGGTAAAGTTCTTCGGCTAGGATTGAAACCGATGATCCGGTGTCAATCAGGAACGATACGGAAACTCCTTCAATTTCCAACACGGCATAAATTCCCTTCTTACGGCTCCAGATGTGACAAACACTTAAGTGATCGTCTGGGTCAGCTGTATCTTTGTCGTCTTCCGCGACATGCTGAACTTTTTTCGCAGACTTTCGGAGAGACTTGCAGACCTTTTCCAGATGGCCAATCTTTCCACATTTACGACACTTATGTGTCCTAGCTTTGCAGAGAGGGCTATTCGCAAGATGGTCTAAAGAACCACAACGATAACACTCTTGCTCTTGCAAGGCTCGACGACTTTCAGTTTGCTTCTTATAGCATGTGCACGTGCCACAGTGCTTCTCTTTGATCTCTGAAGTGTTTTCGTCATTAACGTGATGCACTTGTGCTTCGTGTCGTGCAAGTTCTTTTGCTTCTCTTGTCGCTTGATCATGCTGTCTCGCAATGGTAAGAGCCCGAGAAAGCGTAAGAGACTCTTCCAGAAGAAGACGTTCGCGCAAATATTCACTGGTAGTTTTTTCTATGAGCTGGTCGCGTATCATATCGTCCGCCAAGTCACCGAAATTGCATGCTCCAACGAGACCTCGTAGCACGGTGACGTAATCGACGGCCGTCTCACCTGGGGCTTGTGCACGTCGACGGAAACGGTGACGCGCTGCAGTGACGTTGACAGAGCTCTTGTAGTGGTCTGCAAGGATCACAATGGCGCGGTCGAACTCATCAGGGCCAGGAGCCGTCAACGTCTCTCCAGCGGCGCTCGAAGCCAAAAGGCGCGGGTCGTCCTCCGACGTCAGAGTCTGGAAGATACGTTGACCTTCCAAGCCCAAGCAGTTGAGCAGAATCGCCTTCCGACGCATGGCAGGTAGGTCGGAGGCGCCCGACGCCACCATGTAGTTCTTGAACGCTTGAATCCATTGCTCCCATGGAATGACCGGGTGTCCAGGTGAGGATAGGAAAGGGGGTGGCGGTTGTAGTCCCGAAATACTCATCGTATAGGATGATAGGCAGCAATCGAAGGCACAGATGAGGGGCAAGCCGGTAGCACATGGGCTGTTAAATCCTCGTCGCCAAATATGTTGTATCGTGCAGGATACTGGAAGGAGACATTACAGCCATTACTCAGTCCCTGACTTTATTCTATCTTCTTCTTTCTCTTCAGGCCGGCTCCAAGCACGCGCCATCTAATGGCGCTGCAGTCGGCAGCGATGCCTTATATATATATATATATATATATATATATATTGTAATGAAGAAGAACGCCTCGACTTAGGCAGCAGGATTGCCCACAGCATCGCGTGCCGCAGAAGTTCGGGAATCAATATCTCGAAACTGGTGTCATCCTGAGAATTAATTCCAACTGGATCCGCCTTGCGAACTCCCCGGCTACAATTTGTAAATTGCAATATGGGCCATCAGGTAATTAGTTAAAAACTTAATTAGTGTATTATTGTTAATTATTCGATTATGCATTTCAATTTCTTGTGCAAGTACTGTCCGCCTCTTCGAGTAGACCAGCTCATCGACTAGAATTGGGCTATCTGCCACAGGCAACCTTAAATCATTTTTGAAAGTGTTCCCTGAAACACCCTATATATATATATATATATATATATATATATATATATATATATATATATATATATCTATATATATTATATATACGTGCCATTTTTTGTAGGCTCAACTTCGTCGTCACCATCACCATCATCAACCATCAAATCTCGTTCCGCGTGTATTTATCGTAGTCGCCATTGTTCACCGGTGCACCAAGAAGGAAAAGAAGGATCTGCTTGGGTACAGTTCACGCCCGACGCTGCATCTGGAGCCATGCTTCCAGGCTTAGCGAATGCCGCGTGCCACTCATCAACGACGCCGCCACTTCGGAGCCGGATGAAATCAAGAACCCCGTCGAAACATTGCAGAACTCGCTGGAGATATGGGCGGAAAGCGGGAAGCCGACGTCACACTGTCGCTGGTCGACGATTCGACGCCTACACTGCCGCAGACAGACCGTTCCATAGACGCAGAGTCGATCGGCGCGAAAACAGCAGGCGAGGCCGTCGCTCACGAACGAAAAAAACGCAGCGAGGCTCGCTTAGGGACTCCAGCAGAAAGGACGGGCAGCACACTACGAGCAGCACCAAGGAACGCGACAACTCCCCGCGCATCCTATCGTCCCTGCGGGCGCTGCGCAACTCGATCGTCGGTCCCTCGAGCGTGGTTGAGTTGGTCCGCTCGTACAGCGCGCCGAAGCCCGTCGAACCTAGCACGAGCGACAGCAGCACCGCCCAGCGCCAGCGGGGTTCCGCCAGCCATTCGCTGGTCCTGGGAATCCTTATGGCCGCCGGCGCCAGCGCCGTCCTCTCCCTGGTCAAGTCATCATCAAGCGGCTGGAATCGGTCAGTTCTCTCGAGGTGCTCACCTTCATGGCGTTCGGTGTGTTCATCGGCATCCTGCCGGCGGCCACAGAGGAGGCGCAGCCCTTCGGCTCCAGCAGCGCCCAGCCGCTACTCATCGTGCGCACCGTCCTCTCCCTGGGCGCGGCGGCGCTGAGACTGTCCAGCTTGTCCTACCTGACCATCGCCGACTCCTCGATCATCACCAGCCTGACCCCGCTCATGGTCGCAGTCACCGCCAGCCTGTTCCTCGCCGAGCCTTGCCACTGGACGCAGGGCGTGGCCGTGGCCCTGTCCATCCTGGGCATTACCTGGTGGTTGAAGCCGCCATTTCTGGCGAACGCTGGGGTCACCTTCACCAAGGATCAGTACATCGGCATCGCGTACGGCCTCAGCCACACCGTCCTGAACGGCGTCACCACCGTCTGCATTCGGGCTATCAAGGGAGTGTCGCGCAGCGTCGTCGTGTTCCACTACGGCTGCCTCTCGATGCTGCTCGTGTCGATCGTGTCGATCGCCATGGGTCGACTCAAGATCTTCTACGACGGCTCACAGATCGGCTACCTGCTCCTCATCTCGCACCTCACCTTCGCCGTCCAGATGTTTCTCACCAAGGCGCTCCAGATCGAGAATGCCTCGGTGGTCACCATAGTTAAGACGTCGTCGGATGTCATCTTTGGATTCGTCATGCAGGTACATGTGATGGCAAAGAAGTGCTACATTCGCTACACTAAATTCAAATAGAACAGGACCACGCTCGGGTTCGGTTTTAGACATAAGAATATATGGAAAAGAAAAGAAAGTACGCGTGAATAAAATTAGACAAATCCCATTAGACGCACCGAACAAACATAGCTACCTTAATTCTCTAGACTTGCATTATGTAGTTCAGCTGGAAATTAAGCTCAGTGGCATTTATTGCGCTTGGTCACGATGCTCATGTCCCCGAGATGGCTGCTCATTTCATAAGATTTTTAAATGCGAAGCATTTCTTGGCGAACATTTGCTACTTTGACAGTCTATCTATCTACCTAGCCGCCTACGTCTTTGTGCTCCCATGGTCGTTTCGGTAACTTGGTAAAACGCCCGTGTGCTTGCGTTGTAGTGCACGTTAAAGAACCCCAGGTGGTCAAAATTAATCCGGAGCCCTCTACTACGGCGTGCCTCATAATCAGAACTGGTTTTGGCACGTAAAACCCCAGAACGAAGAACGAACGAAGGTAACTTGGTATGTACCAAAATTGGCATACTATGAGAAGAGTATATGACAAAGATAAATGATATGTCATGGCATGCGTGTCATGTAGGTCATGAAACAGCCGCCTATGTCTTGGTGCTCTCATGGTCGTTTCGTTAACTTGGTAGATACCAAAATTGGCATAGTATGACACGCGTATGACGATAGGTCATGACATTGCGTGACATGTAGGTCATGACAATGACCCAGCGAAAAAAATGAACACTAAAAAACCACTGAAATGGGTTCGGAGGTGGGTACTAAGTGAAGGAAACACTAAAGGATGCTGGTAGAAGTCATAGTCATGAGCATGACTCAGCAAAAATGACAATGACTCCGCGAAAAATAATTAACACTCAAGAACCCCTGGAATGGGTTCGGACGTGGGCTCTAAGTGAATGAAACACTAAAGAATTGTGGTAGAAGGCATAGTCATGACCATGACCCAGCGAAAATGAGAATGACTTTGCGAAAAAAGACTAACACTCAAAAACCAATGGAATTGCTTCGGATGTGGTACTATTAAGTGAAGGAAAAGGTTGATGGTCGAAGTCATAGCCATGAGCAGGACTAAGGCTTTCGGCTTAAGGTCTCTTAGGTGTAGCTAAAGGGACTCCTGAGGACTCGTGACATGAATATCATGACATGCGTGTCATGTAGGTCATGAAAGAAACCGCCTACGTCTTGGCGCTCTCATGGTCGTGTCGTTAACTTTGTGGGCTCCCTGCGCACGGCTTCGCATACATCGATTCCCACAGGGCGTGGGATCTGCCGGCTTTTTTTCTTGGCTACTGTTCAATTAAGAAGTATTGTTTGCGAAAAAGAAAGTGATGTCGCGTTCTATTTATTAGAGAAAACAAAGGTGAATATCTCGTTAATGTACGAGATAAAATCGAAATTGCCTCTTACGTACAAATTTACTACATTTACAGTGTCGCAAGGCGCAGAGATCTCCAGTCTGGTTAGCCACCTATTCTTGCTGTGTGCATAAGTTATCGCTATTATACTAGTAATGCATAGAGACTGACAATAGTTATTTGATGAGATATAATTTCACCATTAGTGCTGTGTATGGCGTTTACAAACTTTCTTTTCGTTGTGTTTTCCGGTGCTAAATTTCCAGTGCACGATATGAGTGATGTTCGACACCTCTTCTACGCAGGCAGTGTTCTTGAACGTGTACCCGGACTTGTTCAGCATGTTTGGCGGCACGTTCGTGCTTGTAGGTGTCGTCGTCATCGGTATGCGGAAGATCGCCCAGGCAGCCGCACCTGATACTATACTCAGGCGGAGGCTTCGATTTCTTCTTTAATTGGAAATGTCATGCCTGATATATATTCTTGTCCAATGACATGGACAAACTTGCGTATAACCAATTTATTCAATACACGTAAAAAATCGAATAGTTCAACAGTGTGGATGAATGTGATGTGTGTAAGAGCGTGCTTGATGCAGAGGGCGTGCCAGATTAGTTAATAAGGTGCAATAAATAATACGGGACAACATATATATATATATATATATATATATATATATATATATATATATATATATATATATAATGCATGTTTTGAGTGTCTTCAGGAATGCAACCTCTTTCACCCCAATTTGGGTCACTGGGCATCTGAGCTGCCATCGTTTTTTCGAGTATATATGTTGCTAAACTAAGGCAATGAAGTCGCCAAATTTTCACTAAACTTTGCTCCAATGTCCCTAATTTGTCGCTAACACTGTTCGGTCAATTTCATATAATGTACGCGTTCTTGGAACGCTATAGTACCTATAGGCGATAATGCATGTTGCAACGCATCTACGAAAACGTTTGACGTGCGTCTAGTGTCCGTGCAGGTGTAAGAATAAACAGTCAATTTGTTAGGATGATTTAGAGAACTTCATTGACATTATTAATGTATTTTAAGAAATAATGCATGATGACAGCTGAGATCATGCGTTTACCTTAAGATTTTAAGTTGAAAACATTAACACGCTTCAAAATTTCACGGATCACAGCGTTCTCCCATTATTAACACGCACTTGGTCCGCGTTATGCTTGCAAACTTTCTAGCTTTAGACGCTAATTAAAGATGAAATAACTCGTGCGACACGATCTAGCTCATGTTAGCATATGGTGATGAAAATTACGTAGCCTTTACACAGGTCACATACTACACTGCCGCCCCTCGATCTGCCTGAATAGGTGACCCGTAAAACGAGCAATCGCAGGGAATTGTGGGGCGCGCCGTCTGCTAGCAGCTTCCGATTCGACGGAGAGAGAGAGAGAGAATAAACTTTAATCCAAAGAGCACGCGAGCGTAGGTAGCTCCTCCGCTCTGCAGTGGGTGGTCCCCTCAGTCCAGGAGGCCAGCGGCCTTAGCTGCCCTTCTCGCTCGATTGACCAGGTTGAGCTGGTGCGTCGAGTCGGAGCTGCACAGCGCTGCCTCCCATTGCCGTGTGGTGGGGTGTGTTATGGGTGTGAGCTGTGGTCCGATTCGACGGACGACGCGGCGGCATCGGCGGCATGCCCGGCGCACGTGTTTTTCTACGCGGTTTCAACTGTCAGTCGTGCGAAGCTTTCCGTCCGCTTTGTCGACCAGCAATGTCGTACCATGCATGCAGCTGATTTCTAGGTTTTAGTTCACTCTGGGCGCGACGATGACGAGCCAAGAAAGGCAAGGATAGGCTTTTATTCAGAAAGGAACTCTGGTTTTTGTTTCGGCGGCCTTTTTCGTTTCTGCCAGGTGTAGCTCTACGACATTTGCCGTTGCTTGGACGCACCGTCACTGACTGCTCTGCCTGCGGGTCAGTCAGACAGGTGAAAAAGTTATCGTTATCCGATAATTTATCAGGCGTATAGAAGCATTACTTATGGCATCTTCGGCTGGATGTTTCGGAGTGCTCTAGACCGTTCTCGCGAGCGGCTTTGTCTTCGGCTGGTTGAAAGAGGGTGCGCGCCGCGCCATGCGTTTGGGTGGTTTTTTTCGATCGCTCTCCTCCATCTTCCCGCGCTCTGAGGCGCTCCGCGCCCTGTCGTCGGAGCAGTCGTCGAGATGAGAGCGTTTCCAGCAACGTCATCACAGCACAGCGTCGCCGTTCTTGGCGACGGTCCACCGTAGCCTAGGAAACCTGGGCCACAGCATGCTGGCGTCTCAACGAACGTTCGTCCCACTGGCGCGTTCGCCGGTTTAGCTTTGGATAGGTGAAACATCGGACGTTAGCAGTAGTCACGTGGCTTCGCATCTGCCATTTCCTCCTCCGAGAGCGAGTCACACGTTCGGCTTGCGCACTTGTCCTCTACCTCCGAGTTCGGGGAACGCCGGATCTGCATGACTCTGCTTCGGGGGATGGATGCGACCAGTCGAAGATAGCATTAGAAAATCGGGTGCTGAGGCGATGGCTACAGCGATGCATGCTGTTCTGTGATCGTAGCTAAAAACCGATATCGTCGGTATAACGGCGCAGCTAGCGCTGAAAATAACGTTGCGCGCTGTCAACGGCATTTCTCGGTCGAAACTCCAGGTTTATTTGAAGTGGTACGTAGTTAGACGTTCTCGCTTTTTGTCAACAATGGCCGTATCGCCGTCATATTACGGCTGCGCATTATCTCTATCTGTGCTGAAGGAGCTAAGGAGGGCTAGTTGGTTACTAGTATTATGTATGTATCTCGCTGTGTCCCGCTTAAATTCGCGCCGTAAAACCTCGTTTCATAATACCTCTATATGTGCATGCGAGTACTGAAATAGTTCTGGTTGCCTGAGTCAATGTTAGAGAAAGAAATATCTTGGGGAATCATTCCGTGTCGGCCCTTATACACAGCTAATCGCCGCCTGATAAGTGGCACTATACGTTCATTTTCTTTTTGTTCACGGATGTTCTCTGCCTTTATACATGCAGTTTAGGAAGTGGCAGCCATTCCTGTGAAGCTTGTGCACTGCTGACTCAGCCAGGGTTGCTGCAAGGCAGTATTTACATGCGTTCACCTTTAACGCTTGAATTTGAGCATGCAGCCAACGGCTGAACAGCCGACGATGGTTTTGCTAGGCACCTGCAACAGGGTAATCTTCGCGTGGGACAAAGCCGGACTGCAAGCGCAAGTGGCTCCGTTAGCTAAGGCGTTGCGCTGCTGAGCTCGAGCTCGCGGGATCGAATCCCGGCCGCGGAGGCCGCATTTCGATGCAGGCGAAACGCGAAAACGCCCGTGTGCTTGCGTTGCATAGTGCATGTTAAAGAACCCCAGGTGGTCAAAATTAACCCGGAGCCTTCCACTACGGCGTGCTTCATAATCGGAACTAGTTTTGGCACGTAAAACCCTAGAAAGAAGAATGGACTGCAAACGCATCAATGGAATTCAACGGTGAAACGCTGACGGCGGCTGCGCTGACTCGAACCGGAAGCAGCTAGCAGACGGCACATCCCACAATCCCTCGCTATTTTACGGGTCACCTATTAGCTCCGCCGTTTTCATATGTACTGCTTTATACAGCTCTTATGTGGTATTATTCACCTGTTGCGTTCTAAACCTCAACATGAAATTTAAATTTCATGGAAGAAATCTTGATTATTTGATTTACTGCTCTGCTTGGGAACGTCGACCAATCGAACGTAATTAGTGAAACTGCAGACGCCGCAGCGTTAAGAATGAAATTATGTGCATATTTTCTGAGCAAAATATGAAGCCTGCCGACAACCGTTGAATCGTTTTGATCACAGAGCGCACGTGCCATACAGCTATATTCGGTCGGCTTTTTCTAGATTATGAATAATAAAGCGCGTTCTAGAAATTAATTTTACAAGCAGCGTCCGTTATTACTTCGATGTCGCTCAAATGTCGCCAATTGCTCTGTCATGTTGCTTTTTGATAGACCAAAAACGTCGCTAAATATATCGACAAAATTGATAAAATCAACACTGCTAGGTAATCCGCTTTGTCTCTGCCGCTCTTCAATGGAGCAAGTTGCTTCAAAATGGCCTAGTCTAGAACGCGTAGTTTATTATTCAAAAGCGACATGTAAGCGGCCGAAACTCGCTGTATGGGTTGGGGTGCTTGATAATGCGACCGTCGGCATGATAAGGCGACAGTTGCCTTCACATTGTTGATAGTCTTCTCATTGTGATTTCGCTTCACAGCACAGCGGTCATCACAGACTTCACATTGCGCTCACAAAATGGATGTTGTTTTTAATTCTTTACAAAACAATTTGAGAAGTTTTAAAGGCTGATGGTTTGGCGGTATATCACTAAATGCATTTGCTTAGTGGAGGTTCGCGAGCGTAGCAGTAAATTAATTTATGTTCAGATGAACACAGCACGTGAGTAAAACAAGCACACTGCGTAGAAAAACCTTGATATCTGAGCTGCTGAGTTCGTTCTCGCGGATCTGAACAATCTGCTTCTGTTTCTCACGGCTCTTTTAGACCAATCAATACTTCACGATGACGATCCAGGTAGATCAAGGGCGTAAGCGTAGTATTTTCCCCTATAAAGCTCTGCATGGCTATTGACATCTTCGTGTTAACAACATTCGACCAAGCGCGTTCCGCAGAATTTAATTCTATTACAAACGTCGAGAGCCGGAAAATTTAGGGATAATGCAGACTTTTTGTGCAAGGAAAACTAAGTTATTTGTGTTCTTTTGAATCGTGCTGTATTTGTAACCTTACAATCAGAAGGTGAACGTAGAATTTAAGCTTTCATTATCCATGCTAGTAAATTAGCAAAGTGAAAGCTCTCTGCATCCTGCTGGTAAATTCACTGTTTGTTCACCTGCACGGACATGGGCAAACATGAAAGGTCTATAGGGTAAATGATTTACTTCACTTTTGTGTATATTATAGTGTTCTAAAACACCTACGTTATTTGAAGTATATTTGACAGTTATAGCGAGAATTTTAGCGACTTTTTTTGTTTCACTTCAGCGACACGCCTCAGAAAATTTTGTCAACTCTGTACTGTAATGGTTCATTATGTGTGATTGATAATCAGGTCTGTCATTGACAAAGATAGTTCTCACTGACGCACTTTGCAGCTACATTTGATGCAATGGTAATCCGCAAATATTTGATACGTATAGTATATACACTCAAAGGGAATGCGTGAATGTGGGAAACGCTTATTTTTTGCTGATGCGTCGTCACAGAAATATATATATCTCTATCTACGGGGTGATAATTTTGAAGTTCTACGGAATTTTTTTAAAAATCGCATGTGATAGATAGCACAATTCTTGTCCTGCATTTTTCGACGAGGCGTACATTATTAGCACGAGAAATCGAAACACATATTCACCTAATTAACGATGTAACATGTATATATATATATATATATATATATATATTATATATATTATATATAATACAGGGTGTTTCACTTTAGCTGCACCAAATTTTTAAAAATTGCCTGCGGCAGATAGCACAATTTCATTCCTTGATCTAAACTACTCGATGAGGTGGCCATTACTTCCACGAAAAATCAAAA
The DNA here is from genome assembly GCF_013339745.2 of Dermacentor silvarum. Taxonomy (NCBI): domain Eukaryota; kingdom Metazoa; phylum Arthropoda; class Arachnida; order Ixodida; family Ixodidae; genus Dermacentor; species Dermacentor silvarum. The sequence continues at coordinate 234,222,461 of NC_051156.1, forward strand.
CACCTAATCGAATAATTAACATAAATACGCTAATTAACTTCATAATTAATTATTTTTATGGCACATATTTCAATCTAGCAATTATAGCCGCCGAGTTCGCAAAGCGTATCCACTTGGAACAAATTTTCAGGACTGAACCAGTTTCGAGATATTAGTTTTCAGAGTGTCCCGCGAAATGCATGGGCGTTCCAGTTACCTTTTTGAGGGAAGTGCTATTTTATGCACTGAAGCACAAAGCTAACTGGAACGCTCATGCATTTCGTCGGACACTTTGAAAATTAATATCTCGAAACCGGTTCACTCCTGAGAATTCGTTCTAAGTGGATACGCCTTGCCAACGTAGCGGTTATAATTCGTACATTGAAAGATGTGCCGTAAAAATAATCAATTAAAAAGTTAATTAGCGTAATTGTGTTAATTATTCAATTAGGCGATTTGATTTCTCGTAGAAGTAATGGCCGCCTCAACGAGTAGTGTAGATCAAGGAGTTTAATTGTGCTATCTGCCACAAGCAATTTTAAAAAATTTGGTGCAGCTAAAATGAAACACCCTGTATATATATATATACAGGTGGAAGTGGGTTCATGCCCCACTTCCACCTGAGGCATAGTTATTTTTAACGCGACAGCGTGAAGGGCCCCGTGTCGCAGATAATCCGGTGTCGACGGCGGCGTCTCCGGCATAGAAAAATAAACTGAGTTGTGAGTCAGCGCTTGTGTGTGTGTGTATGTGCCTTGTGCCCTCGTTTCTTGTGTGTGCGCAGCACAACGTACAGACATGATAGCGTCGGATTGTAATTTGACTATACGAGAAAACTTAACTCTGTTACGCGGAAACTCAAACACAAACCCCTTTTAACGTGATAGCGGTTTCTAGCTTCCGTTTGGGGTCTGCCTTAGTCTATATAGAAGGGGCGCGGCCAGCTCGGTTTCTTGCAACACCATAAAAACACACACACACACACACACACACACACACACACACACACACACACACGCACACGCACACGCACACGCACACGCACACGCACACGCACACACGCACACGCCACGCACGCACGCACACACGCACGCACAAAAAAAAAACAAAAAACAGGAAGCTCGCCTTCGTGCATATATCGTTCGCCGCCAGCGTTTCCAGGGGCGCTATAAATAAAGCTATTCCAAACTTTCTATTCCTAATTCTGCAATCAGCCCACCACGATTGGTCAAAACATTTTCGGGCCACTCCCGACTTCGCCTGTCTGTCACGCGGCGTCACGAAAACCGCGCTAGCTTCCCATCTGATATAACGTGTACACACAACCGCACAAAGAAAATAATTATTCATGATGGTCGGTGGTTACGTAAATTTGACGTCAGGAGAATGGAATAAAAACAGTTTGGAGTAGCCATACGTTATAGCGCCTCAGGAAGACATGACGGTTACATAAGCTGCAGTAACTGTACTAACCTTAACGACAGGAACGACTGCAGGCCTTACGTTAAGAGACGGGAAGAGAGGATCAGAGAGCAAAGGGGATAGCCGATATTTTAGTTGACATTAAGAGGAAAAAATGGAGCGGGGCAAGCCATTTAATGTGTAGGATGGATAACCCGTGGACCATTAGTGTTACAGTGGATGGGAAGCGCAGAAGAGGACGACAGAAAACTAGGTGGAGTGATGAAGTTAGGAAATTTGCAGGCGCAAGTTGGAATCAGCTAGCGCAAGACAGGGGTGATTTGAGATCGCAGGGAGTGGCCTTCGTCATAGCCTCCTAGGCTATGCCTTCGTCCTGCAGTGGACAAATATAGGCTGATGATGATGATGAAGCTGCAGTTACCGGGAAGCATGAGAAGCAGTCAGGGATCTTTGAATGCTATCGCGTTCCACCTATAAAGGCGAAGCTTAAGCGTGCTCCAAATTTTTTTCGTCCACTTTCATTTCCATTAATTTATCATTTCTTTAATTCAATTCATGAGTTCACGTAATTTCCCCTATGCTGTCCTTGGTGTCTTTGTTGGCTTCATGCGATATATATCTGTGTATCGACGCCTTTCGGTTTCGTTAACGAGAAAGTGTGCGCTCGCTCATCCAGCCATTATTCGCTGCTCTGGTGCGAACCGTTCACCGACTCCTGGGTTCTGATCGCTGCAACACAGTCAAGGGGGGGGGGGGGGGGGGGAGACACTCAGGGGGGCCCGGCCCCCCCCTCCATTCTTTAAGTAGGGGCTCGCCCCCCCCCCCCCCCCCCCCCCCACCCTGGCAGGTCAACTGTAGAACTGCGGCACCGATTCGACAAACGCTGGAGATAATTTTATTACAAGCAGTGCCTTGTGCGGGGAAATTCAAACTCTCCAATTTTTCGATTAATGATGTAATCGCGATTATTCCGTTGATGTGGCATTAGAAAAGAACCAGAAAGCAGCTATTGTCGTACTGGGGTGCTATACCGTAAAGCTATTCCAAACTTTCTGTTCCAATTCTGCAATTAGCCCACCACGATTGGTCAAAACATTTTCGGGCCACTCCCAACTTCGCCTGTCTGTCACGCGACGTCACGAAACCGCGATAGCTCCCGTTTGATATAACGTGTACACACTGTTTATGCATGATTAAACCGCACAAAGCAAAATAATTATTCCTGATTCGACGCCCTTTCACCATTAGCCCTCTGATATTGGTCAATGTTTTCGGGCTGCGCCCACTTCGCCCCTGTCTGTCACGCGACCTCACAAAACCGCGAAAAGTGACCGCGTCAAGTGACGTGCACGCGAAAGAAAGCCTCGCAGTTGAATAAGTGAAGAAAAATCGAGTCCCGCACCAGGACGAATTTTTCTTCAACTGCGAGGCTTTCTTTCGAGGAACCCGTATGGGTTTCCTTTGTAGCAATTGCTGCATTTGGGTGGATGTCTCATTTTCCCTTTAATTACTTCTCTCCACCTAGCGGGTTTCCGCTGAACTATTATACGTCAAAGCTAGAGACTGTATACGTACTCCTTATATGCAGTAACTCCAGGCACCTTAAAATCGGGGGGACGAGGCAATGTTAGAATATGCTAGTATATCAAGAAATGATGATGATGGCGTCATCCGGAAGTATGGCACATGTACACTGTGGGGGATCGTCCCAGAATCAGCTAGGCGGCATGAGGAAAGAAAAATGATAAAAACTGACAATCACATCTTTCTATTAATATATATGCCAGCATGCGGCTGTAACAAGCTTTCCTCTAATTGCTTTCACGTTTTATTAATTTTGAGCGGCTTTTTTTCTTTTTTTTTTTTTACTCTTGAGTTCCTGACATTTCTCCCGAAGTTTACTAGTTTGTAGCCCAGTAGAAGGAGCCGACAGAACAAGTAATCGCAAGTAGATCGTAGCAAGTAAATGTTTTTTTCACTATCTCGTCAAATCCTTACCCGGCTACTATTGCGATGTTTCCGAGGTAGTTTGGCACGTAGTGTCGAATAGGCTCGAGGCACCGCGACTGAGGGTGAGAAGTGAAGCAGCTGCCCGCGCACAATGCTTTGTGTCTGACTGCTCGCTCGCGGCCTAATCTGGTTAGTGCCGACATCTTGTCTTTGTTGTCTTTTACTGGCATTTCTTGTTTTATTGTTTTAAATATGAATTTTGTTTAGCATTCCCAGTGCCGCCCCAGTTCTAGGCCTAATCCCACTTAGTCGGTCGGAAGCATAACGGAGGGCATCATCATCATCATCATCATCATCATCATCATCATCATCATCATCATCCATCAATCAATCATCGATCATCATCATCAACTGTTGTGTCAGGGCGCTCCTTCGCCCGCTTCCCTTCAACCTTTAACCGCCGGCAAGGCGCTCGAGGATCCGCCGTTGGACGGGCACAGCGCAAATTGGTCCCGCTTCTGAAAATTTGCCGGTCTCCTTCGCCCGTGTCGGAAATCCGCTCAATCTGCAAACCGACGGAGATGGCCGACTACTGGGACCCGCTGAAATTCCAGCACGAGGAGCCGAGCCCGCAGTGCCTGCTCAGGGTGAAGAAGGACATCTCCGAGTTCACCGCGCAGCCTCCGCCGAATCTTTTCATCTCGCCCGAGGAAGGCGACGTCACCAAAGTCCACGTGCTCATGCTGGGAGCACCGGGCTCGCCGTACGAAGGCGGATTTTTCCAGTTCTTCGTCAAGTTCCCGCCTGACTACCCGCTGAACCCGCCCCGCGTACGGTTCCTAAACACGGACGCTGGCAGAGTTCGTTTCCACATACACCTCTACACCTGCGGCAAGGTCTGCGTGAGCACCCTGGGCACGGCGGGCGCATCGACCTGGAGCCCCGTCCAGTCTCTGTCGAGCACGCTCATCTCCATCCAGTCGCTGTTGAGCGACAACCCGCTCTACGACGCGACGTGGTTCAAGAATGCGTACTGGTTCAAAACAGCGGTAGGCGACGCCGACAAGTACAACGCCTACCTTCAGCATGAGACGATCCGGGTGGCCGTGTGCGACCAAGTGGACGCGGCTCTCGGGGAGCACGCCCAGATCCCGCCAGCATTCAGGAAAGTCATACTCGACTCGTTCCTCGAGTCGTACGCCAAGTACGAGGACACCGTGAAGGCGCGTCTCCACCAGACGGGCTCGAAGCTCGAGGATACGGCGTTTGGCAAGACCACGACCGCGCAGTACCAGACGCTGCTCACACGACTGCAGAGCCTGAAGGAGAAAATCCAGAAAAAGAATGAGGCCGAAGCTGCTGCTCCAGCTGGCTACTGATGACAACGAAAACCCGTGGTGATCCAGTCTTCGATGCGTCTGACCGAATCGGCAAACCGCGGTGAGACCGGCGCCACGAAGATTTGCGAAAAAAAATTCCTAATGAAGCTCACGAACTGCGCCGCAGTGAAAAGGGCACGCTGCATTTATGTATTTCCAAGTAAACAAAAAAAAATATTTGAGAGCGTTATTGACGCAATGTTCTTGTGTATGCCTTGAGTATATTGTCCGCTAATGGTTTTTGCATGCTAAGCGCTTTGCGAGGTACTGCGTCGTTGCACGGGTACACGGCTTCCTCGTAGTTTATTCTCATAAGCCCTCACTTCATTTGCCTGTTTTTGTTATGTTGGGTGGCGATGTCACCGGTTATCCTTGACTGCGGACAGCAGCAAGGCAGTCAACCGCCTTGACTGCGGACAGCAGCACCCGGCCGCCGACATTGCATATCACTTTGCTTGTTAGCAAGCTCAACACAATGTCGTCCGCATAAATAAACCTGGAAGCTGCTGCTCAACTATTGTGCCGGCTTGTTTGAATGAGAGGTTAAAATTTAAATTAAATTATGGGGTTTTACGTGCCAAAACCACGATCTGATTATGAGGCACGCCGTAGTGGGGGACTCCGGAAATTTGGACCACCTGGGGTTCTTTAACGTGCACCTAAATCTAAGTACACGGGTGAGAGGTTAAATCCGATATTGATTCCTACTAGGTCCTTCTATCCTTACCATATACAGTCATCATCATCAGCCTATATTTTATGTCCACTGCAGGACGAAGGCCTCTCCCTGCGATCTCCAATTACCCCTGTCTTGCGCTAGCGTATTCCAACTTGCGCCTGCAAATTTCCTAACTTCATCATCCCATCTGGTTTTCTGCCGACCTCGACTGCGCTTCCCTTCTCTTGGTATCCATTCTGTAACCCTAATGGTCCACCGGTTATCCATCCTACGCATTACATGGCCTGCCCAGCTCCATTTCTTCCGCTTAATGTCAACTAGAATATCGGCTACCCCCGTTTGTTCTCTGATCCACACCGCTCTCTTCCTGTCTCTTAACGTTAGTCCTAAGATTTTTCGTTCCATCGCTCTTTGTGCGGTCCTTAACTTGTTCTCGAGCTTCTTTGTTAACCTCCAAGTTTCTGCCGTATTGGTGGCCATATACAGTAATACCCCGTTAACTCGAGGTAGTAAAAACTGGAAACAATTTCGAGATAAGCGGAGTTTCGAGATAGCCAATTAACGAAAATATAAGCGTAACCAACGCGTAAAGTCAACATGACCATGCCTTTCCAATATGACACCGGTAACCACCGACTTCCGAACAAAAGCTCAATATACCAGGAGCGATACTTTTAGTAGATCATTTTTGCAATATTATGTGCGACCAAGCAACCGACACGTCGGTAGAATATAGGCAACGGCGAACTTCGCACATATAAGCGCAAACGCAGATGCATGTTGACATGATCGAGGCACTGCCGTGCGTGGCAGGCGTGTTTACAAGTGGCGACGCGCTCGCCTCTTGCCGACGCTACTCTTTCTCGCACTCTTTTCACGCGTCAGTGGTCGCAGCGACGACCAGCCGGCCGAGAACTGTAGATGAGGGTAAGTAGAATCAAGCAAAAAGCATCGGGACAAAATTGCAGGCCGGGCTGGTATTTTGTAGCGATGTGTTATGCTTTATTCATGCTAGTCTTATCATCCACCGCTCACGGTCGGCTGATCCCGTTGATAACGTGAGTGGACCGTCGCTCTGACCACTGACGCAGCGCGAAAAGCACGAAAAGGCATTAGCATCAGAAAAGGAATCGCTACAAAATACCGGCCCTGGTTTCACTTTTTGGCGATGCCACAGCTGCGCAAAAAAGTACAAAAAATTACACCATCTTTCCGTAGGGAACCCTGAGTAGTATGCGAAGCAGCCATGGGGTCGACTCAAGGGCACTTGAGTCGACCCTATGAAGGGAACTTGGACATGCAGCATCATCAGCAACGCGCAGAACTGTTGTCGACGCCATCAGCGTTTTGCCCGCGTTCGCACCGAACGCGCGCGGCGTTGGTGACTGTTGCCGGTGCCTCTGGGGCGCCTATCCGTCGCGCCTCTACCTAAGCTGCTTTCGCATAATCGCGCGCGGAGAGCCTGCAGGTGTTGCTATTCGTTGCGCAATCCGGAGAGGAGCGTCGGAGAGGAGAGGAGGGGGAGAAGAGGAGATGAGACAAGGAGAGGATAGGAGGGGGAGGAAGATGCGCATGCGCAGTAGAGGTGTGGACGCCGCACGGCGGAGGGAGGGAGGGAGGGAGTGACATAGCCCCGACCATAAGCTGCTTCGCATCTAAAAAACGTTTCGGTACTGTCTTTTTTTTTCAGAATTTTCGCTGTCTGCGTTTCGAGATATCGGAGTTCGGCACAGTGGTGTTTCGAGATAAGGTGTGAAAAACCTATGGAGTTGACACCATGCCATGGGAAAAAAATCGACTTATCCGATAATTGGAGATATCAGAGTTCGTGTTAACGAGGGTTTACAGTACATCATAATCAGCAGCGGGGATAAAGGACACCTGTCTCAGTCCTTGTTGATATCAATTTTATCCTCGCTCCTCATCCCTTCCCATTCGAAGCATACGGCATTTTCTCGGTGAATATCCCTCAAAAGCTAAGGCACCGGGGCGCGGGATGATTTGGCCGGTGGCGCCTTCATGCGGCGGCGCCGCGAAAGTAATGGCATGTGGCGGCCTGGGCCGAGCGCAGCTGGAGCTGCCGTGAAAACCACGTCTGATCAAACATTTGCGTTTTGGGTGCACCAACAGTTACTGAAACGGACTGACTGGTTAGGCCATTCATTCAATCGTTGTTCATCGCGGCATCGCGTTTTCAGGCGGAAAAGTCTGTATATGTGCGGTCTTTATATAGGCAACAGCGCGTTCAGTGCTCACAATTGAAACGCGATACTCGAATCGCATGGTCGCCAGCGCTTTTGCACGCTGACTGTAGCGATGGGGACACCAAACTGAGCATTGGGTATAGAGTTGAAAGCGGAAACTTCGTAACGCAATATGACTGCATTTGGTCCCACGGCGCGCACCTGTGGCTCGAAAAGAAGAAGATAAAAAAAAAAAAACGGCGGCAGCCGCGCGCTGCCAGCGCTTCAATCGCTGGCACTGTACATTTCCACGCTGTTTGGTATAGTCTAGTTGTTCTAACGTTAATAAAAGAGCCGTTCATACGCAAGAGCTTCGTGTCCATTGCCTGTCTTCGCTCCGCAGTGTGTAACGGCTCCGGAGCTTGGGACCGAGGCGAACACTCAGATTTGTAGTCATTTTGCCGTCTTATAAGTGTATCATGGGTCCCTTTTAATGTACATTTGCCTTCCTAGTAATTCCCACTCTGGTTGCGTCCGGCACATGACTGTGCTGTGCATCGACGAGGAACGGCCACGCAGTGGCGTGTTCACACTCGCTGCCATCGACGTCTCCCGTCGCGCTAAGCTATATTAAATGAACCGTGACTGAAGATTGGGCTAGTTTATAAGCAATAAGAATGGGGAGCATTGCAAAGATAAAAGAACTACAACGGACAGAGAACGGAACTTACTGCCACATGTACGATCGGCGAAGCAGGTCAAGAAACAGAATAAGGAAGACCTATGTCTCCTATTTTTTTTTCTGTCCATAATTTTGTGTTCTTGCCTAGTTACATGATAAATACGCGAGAATGTTAATGTGCACAGCAAAATAACAGCTGGAATATAACTGCTGGGTTCCATGTCTAGCTGCCGCGGAGCTCGTTCGCGAGGTGCATTTGCATCGCAATTTGCGCTCGTTTCTGCTTTATATACTACTTGATGCCACGAATGTGATCTGCCTCGTACAGGTGACGACCTTTCTCAAAAGCAGACACACGAAAAATGCGTTTTCCGGTGCGTCAGCCCTTAAAACCCGCAGTGCCAAATCACAGGAAGCACCGAGCGCCTTCGTCCCGTCGTCTGCTCACATGCCAGTGCTCCGACAGCTGCCGTTCGCGGCGCTGTTCCCCAGCATATCGCCGGCGCGCCGCTGGCGCTTTACAACGGCCGCCCCGGTGCCTATACAGTCGTGGCTACCTTCCCTTCCAGAATATCCCACAAAATGTTGCGGTCGCGTTGTCATACGCTCCGTAATGTCTACAAAAGCCACATGTAATGGTATCCTTCTTCTCTGGAAAGTTCCGTCAGGACGCGTATATCTATTTCAGCCCCGTACAGCGCTCGAACGCTGGCGCCGCGCTGCGCCGCTCGCGCGTACCATGTTTCTACCGCCGCGTTGGAACGGAGGAGGCGTTGACGGAGAACACGCTGGGTTGGGGTGACTATAGCCTGCTGTTAGGGGATCGGTGGTATTCTAAATAAAAACGCATCACTGTTTTGATGATCCAAATATAATCTCACTATCAGGAGGGAGCAGTTACCTGACTGGAGCAGTATTTTTTTATTTGGGGTGTTGCTACGCTGCGCTCCGCAACACTAGTGAACTAGATGTCAGTACACTGTAGCAACACCAAAACACCGCCGCTTCGCGTCGGCGCCCGCACCACGGTTCAGCCGTGGCGCCGGGGTTCAAACGACGCGCTGGCAAAAGAGAGGAAAACAAAAGGAAAAGCGTGATATGAAGGAAAAACATCAAGCCAGGGCGGAATTCGAACCGCGTACGCATGATCCCGAAGCGAGCGTCGTAACCACTCAGCCATAGAGCCACACTTGCAAGGCTTGCAAGCATGCGAAGCATACGATTGCGTTCGAGCGCCTCGGCGAAAGCAACCACCTAGAAACGCGGTACGCCGCGAGCGGCGCAGCGTGGCGCCGCAGCGGTCGAGCGCTGTACGGGAGCGCAAATAGAAATACGCCGCCAAAAAGGACCGCGAGGCGGAAAGAAATGCAAACCTCCAGGTGGCACCGATCCCGCAAGATTGGAACGTTTCACCGGAGCAACGGCAATCACCACATACCCAGCTTCGCGGTCATCCACCTTCACCGAGTGGAATGGCACTGAATTTTTTTAATAGTGAAATTACTTTGCGAGTCTCCATCCGGAGGAATTCCTGAATTTATAATAGAATGATTTACCATGGTATGCAATGCGTGAGGCGATATTTTAAATAACGTTTTTTTATTTAATATTGGCGTAGTAATGCCATCGAGCCCTGGCATTGAATGGGGCAGCTGGCTTACTACATTTGTCAGCTCCGAAACTACAACCTCTTCAAAGTCTTCACCATGAGTAGGCGGCGTAGCCTGACAGGGCGAAACAGACTTAGCACGACTTTCTAGACCTTTATCAATATCTTCCAGTAATTTAGCCAATTCGCAGGGTATTGGAACCACATATTCTACGTTCATTCGTGCCGGATGATCTTTTTGTTTTCTCAGGAAACGGAAAAGTGTTTTTCTGTTGGTGACCTTGAAAAAAAGTCGAAGTGCTACAATCAAAGCTGTCCTCATTTGCAACTGTTCTGGTAAATGCTGCAGCGCGCACTTATGCACTCTCTAGTTACTAGGACACTGGTTTATGAAGCAGTTTTCGCAACGCCGCTTTTCTTAGCCTGTAATCACGTGAGTACTCCTTGGTCCAGCAGTGGGTTAGAAGACCCTGCTTTTAAAGGTGCGCACAGTGAATTGAGATTTCTTTACGGAGTCGTTTTAAAAAAGAAAATGCTTTTATGGCGTTTTGTTCTTCATTATTACCTAGGTGATTAGATGAAGCTGTGCGTAAGACCTTTCTAAATGTGCTGAAATTACCAAAACGTATTCGCTTGGATAGTAATCGATGCCAACGGGCATACAAGTTGAAAAACATAGTGACATGATCACTACTTGTGCCCGAGTTTAGAACAGATCTTGAGGAGATAGACAAAGTAGAACTAGAGAAAGCAAGGTCTGTGGCGGAAAGTGACTGGCTTTTTTACAGGACATAATTACTGAATCAAGAACACTATAGTATTGTCAATACCTATGGGGAAATAAACATTAACTAATGTCAGTGGGATGCAGCCTGGAATAGAAAGGTGTATAACTAAATTTCACTTTCTGTAGCCATAAGCTGGTTTGCCATTTTATCCCGGTGCGCACTTTTTGAAGAAATAAATATAGCTAAGCCGTCACCGCAAGAGGGACGGCCTAAACGAGATGTACCGTACTTTCTCAGGTAAAATGTCTTTGCTGCTGACAGTCAAGTTTCTTGCAGTACAATAATATCAGGGAGTGCAGAGGTAAAATAGTCATTAACAGCGGAATAAATGAAACAATTCCACTGTAATATGGTAGTGTGCCTATGTTGAGGTGAGACCAGCAGTAATAACTTCCTTGTCCAGGATACTATCCTTCAATAAACCCTTCTTAGAAATATTTCCTTTCCGGCCCTTTTTTATCTTTATCTATTTAGCATTGCAGATACATGCAATACAGGAGATGCACGGCGTTCAAGATGATGATGATCGTTGGAGTTTATTGGCGCAAGGGCCAGATGTGGCCAAAGAGCGCCAAGGCGATGATAATGACTTGTCAGTGGTTCATGAATGGTGAATTAGAAGGTGTGGATAAAACAGATTGGCATGGCTGTAAAGAGGCCTAAAATATTCGCTGTAAAGTGCGTACAATCTATAGGTACTAAGAATATGGCAATGACTAATGAAGTGTGCTATGGATACGAGGGATGCATTGTGAAAGTTTGATGATATACTAAAATAGTCAGAGGCTAAAATTTTCAAAACACTAATGCCTTAACAGAGCCCTTGAAATGTAAGGGCCTGGAGGCATGTGCTATTATCACAGTGGCATCCTCTGGAGAGAGAATGCGCTACGTATTTATTGGGCTGATAACATGCAAAACAACATCATTCAAAAAGCGAGGACTGCTTCGGTAATGAAAAGCGGTTCTTTACCCAGAAACATAGCGGGATGGAGAGGAACACAATAGCGGTATGCGAGAGGAAAATGTTTCTTCCTCTCTCTCTCGGCTTCCCGACACTCCAGGAGGACGTGGAGGACGGTGAGCCTCTCGCCACATCTACCACAGGTTGGAGGATCATTGCCATTCAATAGAAAATTGTGAGTACCATATGTGTGTCCTATTCTGGCAGACGCCACTTTGTCTGCCAGTTCATTACCCTCAATGCCTCTATGGCCAGGAACCCAGCATATTGTCACATGTCTACCATGATGAATAATTATTGCACAGGTATGTGTAAAGCTCAATAGAAACAGAATTTTATGTATTCTTAAAGACATTAGTGCCTTTACGACACTTAGGAAGTCCGTGAATATTATTGCATTCTGTAATTTTAATTTATTAATGTGTTTAACCGCAGACAGCACTGCATAGGCTTCTGCAGTAAAGATGCTTGTATAAGGGTTCAATACGTCCGATTCCGAGAAAGAGGGACCAATAGCCGCGTAAGATACGCCAGCGTGCGATTTTGATGCGTCGGTGTAGAATTCAGTAGTGCACGAATACTTAGATTAGAGCTTAAGGAAATGCATTCGAATTTCGAGGTCTGCTGCGTACTTTGTAACTTTTACAAAAGATATATCGCATTCTATCAGCTGCCACTCCCAAGGAGGTGGCAGTTTAACTGGAGGCATTATGCGATGTTCGAGGAGTGGGACATCCATTTCAACGCTAAGCTCCCTCACACGCAGTGAAAAAGGCTGTCTCACAGAGGGTCGATTATGAAAAAGTGTAGTACACGTCAAATCGTTAATGGTCTTAGAACACGGATGTTCATGGTTAGAGTGTACTTTGAGGAAATATGTGAAACTGGTGCATGATCTCTGCAGATGAAGTGACCATTCATTCGCTTCTACATAAAGACTTTCAATAGGGCTTGTTCTGAAAGCGCCGGTGGCCAGGCGGATACCTAGATGGTGAACGGAATCTAGGATCTTTAGTGCGCTTGGGGCGGCAGAATGATATACTACAGCCCCATAATCTAGTCGTGAACAAATCAGACTCTTATAAAGGTTCAATAGACACTTCCTGTCGCTGCCCCATGTTGTGTGAGATATAATCTTCATTAGGTTCATTGTTTTTAGGCATTTTGCTTTGAGATATTTTATATGCGGAATGAACGTTAGCTTGGAATCAAGTATGATGCCTAAAACTTGTGGTCTTTGTTCACAGGTATTTGCTGTCCACACAAGGATCTGGGATCAGGTCTCTCTTTCTTGTGAAAAGAACACAAGAACTTTTGTGGGGGTTAACTTTGAACCCGTTTTCGTCTGCCCACTTAGACACTTTGTTCAACCCCTGCTGTACCTTTCTCTCGCACACGGCCAGGTTAAAGGACTTGAAGCCCATTTGTATATCGTCCACGTAGACACAATAAAAAATAGCCGGTGGTAATGAGGCACAAAGTGTGTTCATCTTCACGATAAACAGTGTGCAACTGAGCACGCCTCCCTGGGGCACACCAGTTTCTTGTATAAATGGACGCGACAGTGCATTACCTATTTTAACCCGGAATGTGCGGTTGTGTAAGTAGCTTTCAATAATGGTTAACATATTACCACGGATGCCCATTGCCGACAGATCGCGCAGGATTCCGTAACGCCAGGTCGTATCGTACGCCTTTTCCATATCGAGAAACACGGACAAGAAGTATTGTTTGTGTATGAAGGCATCACGAATGTTTGCTTCGATGCGCACGAGATGGTCGGTTGTAGACCGTCCTTCTCTGAAGCCGCACTGATATGGATCAAGAATTTTGTTTGACTCAAGGCAGTGTAAATGGCGACGGTTTATCATTTTTTTCAAAGAGTTTGCAGATACAGCTTGTGAGGGCTATTGGGCGTTAACTTGTTACTAATGTGGGGTCTTTACCTTGTTTCAAAATCGGAACGACAAGGGATTCTTTCCATGCAGTAGGTAGGTACCCGGCAGCCCATATAGCATTGAAAAGTGCGAGTAGCGTTATTTGAGTATCACTGTGAATGTGTTTAATCATGTCGTACATGATCCTGTCGGGTCCAGGTGCAGAGCTCCGACATGCAGTCAAGGAGGCTCTCAATTCGACGATGTTAAAAGGCATGTTATAGGGTTCGTTCTGTCTGCATTTGCGGTCAATAGCCTTGCGTTCTGCGATTTGTTTGTACTTTAGGAATGCCTCGGAATAATTATTTGAACTAGACACGCGCTCGAAGTGTTCGCCAAGGGCGTCAGCTTGGTCTTCCAAGCTGTTCGCTTCGTTATTCACTAGCGGCAACGGATGAATTTCTTTTCCCTTTAGCCTCATTAGCCTGTCCCATACTTTTGCCTCTTGAGAATACGAATTGATACCTGAGAGAAACCTCTCCCAACTTGCCCTCTTAGCCTGTCTTCGCGTCCTTCTTCCCTGCGATTTAACATGTTTAAATTCTATTAGGTTTTCAGCCGTAGGACATTCACGTAGTTTGCCCCAAGCTTTATTTTGTCTCCTTCGTGCCTGTCTACAATCGTTATTCCACCAGGGGACCCGTCTTTTGAATGAAGTGCCACTTGTTTGAGGAATGAATTTCGCAGCGGCGTCAATGATAAAAGCAGTAAAATATGATACGACATGATCTATAGTAAAATTATTTATAAAATCTCGTGATAAGTACGTGGATTCCCTAAAGCATTCCCAGTCAGCTGAGGCCAGTTTCCAGCGAGGGACATGGAAGAGAGTCATGGTCGGTTACTAAGTTTAAGGTTACTGGGAAATGATCACTTCCGAATGGGTTTTTAATTACATGTCATTCTAAATCCGAGAAAAGTGAGGCAGAGCCAATTGACAGGTCTATTGATGAATATGAACTATGATAGATATTGTAATATGTTGGTTCCTTCTTATTGAAGAGGCACGCACCGGAGTTAACAAGGAAGTTTTCAATGAGTCGACCTCTCGCGTCACATCGCGAGTCTCCCCAAAGAGTATAATGAGCATTAAAATCACCAGTGATAATGTATGGTTCTGGGAGCTGGTCGATGAGGCTGTAAAATTCCGTTTTACTGAGGTGATGGTTGGGTGGTATGTAAGTGGAGCAAATCGTTATAAGCTTGTTGAATAATATTGCTCGCACAGATACAGCCTCGAGAGGCGTGTGAAGGGCAAACTGTTGGCAAGCAACACACTTATTTACAGCTATGGCAACACCTCCGGACAGGGCAGAAGCGTTGTCACGATCTTTACGAAAAATGGCATATTGCTTGAGAAAGTTGGACTGTGTAGGTTTTAAGTGTGTTTCTTGGACACACAGCACCTTCGGAATAAATTTATGTATGAGTTCTGTGATGTCGTCGAGGTTATGAAGTAGTCCTCTGACGTTCCACTGTAGTATCTGTGTGGCCATGTTGCAGATAATGTTTGTGCTGTGTGTCTCGTGTAAAAACACTAACTTAACTTAGAGAGCCCTTGTCGGGCCCTGTGATGTGGGCTTTTTCTTTTTTGGAGCGGTCGAGAGATTCTCGCCGCTCCTTTGGCGCTGGCTGCGCCGTCTGGCTGGAAGATGTGTCCATCGGCTCTTGCGGAGCGCTGGACACCCGCTCTTGAGAGCGGTTTGTTCGGAGTGAAGGCCTCGTCTCGAAAGACAAGACCTTGGAGGCCACCAGCCCGGAGGTGGATGGCCCCTTCTGCTGGGGTGGCGGAGCAGCGCTAGCTGCAGTCGCCGAGGGGGCAGATGGCTTCACCGCCGGCTCACTACGCGTGGGCCGGACAGCAGCCGGAAGCCGCTGCGACGCTGCCCCCTGACGCGTCGCATCGGCAAAGCTAGCTTTAGACAGGTAGGTCACCCGCCTTCGTGCCTCTTTGAAAGTTATGTTTTCTTTTACCTTAATTGTCACTATTTCCTTTTCTTTTTTCCAGGATGGGCACGACCGCGAGTATGGGGCGTGCTCCCCATCACAGTTAACACAATGTAGAGAACTGTCACAAGACTCAGAGGAGTGTTCATGAGTACTGCATTTCGCACAAGTTTGGCGGCCTCAGCAGTTCTGCGAACTATGGCCGAACCGCTGGCATTTGAAACATCGTAGGGGATTTGGCACGTATGGCCTAACACGAAGCTTGATGTACCCGGCCTCGATGGACTCGGGCAGGACACTTGAGTTGAAAGTAAGTATTAGATGCTTGGCCAGGAGTTCTTTGCCATCTCGCCTCATTTTAATCCGTTTAACATTGATGACATTCTGATCACTGAAACCCTCAAGGAGTTCAGCCTCACTCAGCTGCAACAGGTCATCATCTGAGACAACGCCACGGGTGGTATTCATAGTACGGTGTGGGGTTACTGTTAATTGGGCATCTCCAAATGACACTAGATTGGGCAGTTTCTCGTATTGTTTGAGATCACGGAGTTCCAAGAGGAGATCCCCGCTTGCCATCCTAGATGCCTTGTAGCCTGCATGGTCCAAAAATATCAGTCAAAGACATTGAGACAAGGAAAGGTGAAATTGTACGTACTGATCTGTCTGACTTTTCGGAGTGAATGACATGAAATCGGGGGAAATTCGGTGTTTGGCGTCCAAAAAACTGGAACACATCTTCGGTGCGCCCTCTTTTCAGACGGCGATCAGGGAGAAGGGGAATTTTTCACCTATAGGTATAGAATTTTTCGGCAGCGACGCCAGCCACCCACCATGGAGCCCAACGAGGGGACGCTGCAGGACCTGGAAAAGACAGGTCCTGCAAAACGCCAGCTGTACGCCACTACTATAATCAAATACGTATAACCAAGGGTGGTTATAACACACAAGGTTAACCCTCACCACCAGGAATGTTGGAAGTAAATGGAAGAGAAAAGAAGACGGGAAAGATTAAAGGTGAGCGAGAAAGACGAAGATTGAAGAGAAGGACAGGAAAAGACGACTGCCGATTTCCCCCGGGTGGGTCAGTCCGGGGGTGCCGTCTACGTGAAGCGGAGGCCAAAGAGGTGTGTTGCCTCCGCCGAGGGGCCATAAAGGTCCGAACACCCGGCATCGGCTCAACCCCCAGGATCCTCTTTTCCCCGGACACGGCTAAGCCGCGCACGGTTACACGCGGGAGGGTCCAACCCTCGTGTGCTCGGGTCCGTGGTGTCGCAACACACCAAACGCCTGCTGACGCAGACGTCGGCGTTCAAGAGCACGGGACTCAAGCTCCATGTGTCTGTCTTGTTAGTCACAATTAGAGCTCCGATCTTATTCATGTTCTGCATGATACACAAGATCGTTAAGCCGAATGTTAGAAGGGCCTGATTTTGCTGTATCCACATCCGTCGCATCTAAAAGTAGCGAAAGTCTAGAAGCCACAATTTGGCGGTCAACCACCTGAAATGGTTCAGTCGTTTGTGTAGTAACCATTTGTGCCAATGACTCGGACAAGCTTCTTCATTGCCCTCTCTACTGTCGACGCTATGACATCTGAAAGCAATCTGTCACAATCTCCTCTTCTTGTCTCGTGTAATAGATAAAAGTCTATTGAATGAGTTAAATTCTTCAAATACGTAGGCATCATTAGTTCTCACGACCTTGACTGGTTTTTGCAAGCGAATAACGTTATATCATCTGCTAACAAAAAGCTCGTTTTTTTTTTACTTCACTTACGAAAAGCTCCTCCCCACGTAAAACTATACTAGCATACAAATCGTTCATCAGACCTAAACTTGAATACGCTTCTGCCATCTGGTGCCCGCATTAAATTCACCTCACTAACGCCCTTGAAGCCTTGCAGAATTGTGTTTCCAGGTTCATTCACTAAGCATATTCTTACATCAGCATATCATCCTTTAAATCAGAGTCCCGTTCATCCACTCCTTTGTATCGCCGTCGCCATCGCCAGCCTATCATTATTTCGCAGATTTTTACGCGACAGCGTTTTAAGGGTCCCGTGTGGCAGAAAATCCGGTGTCGGTGTCGGCGTCTGCGGCATTGTACGTTAGAGAAAATTGTCTCGAGCCACGCATACCGAACCACGCAGGCCCTCCGCGTGGCGCATAGACGTTACAGAACGACTTGAATGTCTCAAAGTAAAATGCGTCAGAAAATTCGTAAAGTATATGACTTACACACAACCTACAGACATGGTAGCATCGGATTGTAAGTAGAATATGTGAGAAAACATAATTCTGTTACGCGGAAACTCAAACACAAACACATTTTCCAGCTGCCGCTTGAGGTCTGTCTTAGTGGGAGCGGCACGCCCCGCTCGGTTCCTTGCAACACCATCCAGATGGCGCTCGCCTCCGCACATCCGCAGGAGCGGCGGCGCCCGCCGTGCGGGGGGAAAATCATGCGCCATTTCACTGCTGTGAAGGTGGATTACCAGCGAAGCAGTAATTAGCATACGACATAGAGGTGACACATAGTTTAGATTAAAGGTATGAGCAAATTTTATTTCTCTTGAGCGGCGACGGCGGTCATCCCGAAGAAAGACACACGCACACACACTTTTATTTTGATCGGCGGTCTGGCATACATTCGCGTGGAAGACTCCGCCACTTCGGGGAGCCGGAGGAAACTAGACAGGCGCGACGGGACCGCCACGTCGGAAGAGCGGAAGGAAACTAGGCACGCAAGCGCTTGGAATGACGACAAAGAAAGGGCGGTGTGAGCGCACACATGGCCGACGTGGGTCGCACAGTGCCACATCTTTGAGAAATTCTTATCATCTACCTGAGAGCCTACTAATTTTGAAAATGGTGCCTATTGATAACTACTCTACTGAAAATGCATATCCAAGTGATGAGACATATAAGCTTTTGCATAGAATGAAGGGATTTTGGATCAAATTCGGGAGCTGAGATTTGCACACGCACATCTGTTGACGGCACGAAATATGCACAGAACCCTAGCTAGAGACAGCTTCGCTGTAAAAGAGAACCAGAAAGCTCACCTTCGTGCATAGCGTTTGCCACCAGCGTTTCCTGGTAAACATTATGGTTACATAAGCTGCAGTGCGTAATCAAGGAGTACATGAGGTACACGTGAATATCTTGGCAAATATCTACAAAGATTCCACAGCTACCTTGGTTCTCCACAATAAAAGTAGAAAGTTACCTATCAAGAAAGGGGTCAGGCAAGGAGGCACAATCTCTCCAATGCTATTCACTGCATGCTTAGAAGTATTCAAGCTCTTAGATTGAGAAGGCTTAGGAGTCAGGATCAACGGCGAATATCTAAACAACCTTCGGTTTGCAGATGACATTGTCTTATTCAGCAACAATGGGGACGAATTACAACAAATGATTGAGGACCTTAACCGAAAAAGTGTAATAGTGGGGTTGAAGATTAATATGCAGAAAACAAAGATAATGTTCTGGCAAGGGAACAAGAATTCAGGATCGCCAGCCAGCCCCTAGAGTTTGTAAAGGAGTACGTTTATCCAGGTGAATTACTCACAGGGGACCCTGATCGTGAGAAGGAAACTTACAGAAGAATAAAGTTTGCTTGGAGTTGACAGGTGCATACGGCAGGAATTGACAAATCCTGACTTGGAGCTTACCACTGTCGTTGAAAAGAAAAGTGTACAATCATTGCATTCTACCAGTGCTAACATATGGGGCAGAAACTTGGAGGTTAGCAAATATGCTCGAGAACAAGTTAGGGACCGCACAAAGAGCGATGGAACAAAAAAAAATGTTAGGCTTAATATTAAGAGACGGGAAGAGAGCGGTGTGGATCAGAGAACAAGCAGGGATAGCCGATATTCTAGTTGACATTAAGCGGGAAAAAATGGAGCTGGGCAGGCCATGTAATGCGTAGAATGGATAACCGGTAGACCATTAGGGTTACAGAATGGATGCCAAGAGAAGGGAATCACAGCCGAGGATATGGCAGAAAACTAGGTGAGGTGATGAAGTTAGGAAATTTGCAGGCGCAAGTTGGAATCAGCTAGCGCAAGACAGGGTTAATTGGAGATCGCCGGGAGAGGCCTTCGTCCTGCAGTGGACGTAAATATAGGCTGATGATGATGATGTTCTCAGATAAACGACAGCAGCGAAATTCAGACAGGGCTCCGGCAACAGAAAACTTTTCTAAAATGTCTCAAGGGAGAAGGCTCGCGTCGACCCCACGAACTAGTTCTTTAACACAAGCCAGGTGTGAGGGAGCGAAGCAGCTCACAGGATGTGAGGCAAACGCTGCATATTATAGGCCTGCGACACAGGCCTGGTCTGGCGAACAGCCGGGAATGCCCCCGCAACCGAAATGGCGTACTTCGGTGATCAATTGATCAATAAGTGACCCGTAAAAGAGCGAAGGATTCTGGGCTGCACCGTCTGCTAGCCGTTTCCGGTTCGAGTCAGCGCAGCCGCCGCCTCGCCGTTGAAGCGGTTGAAGCCCATTGATGCGCTTGCAGTCGCCTAGCAAAACGATTGTCGGCTGTTCAGCCGTTGGCTGCTCAAATTCAAGCATTAAAGGTAAACGCATGTAACTACAGTACTCGCATGCACTTATAGCAGAATTATGAAACATGGTTTTAAGGTGCAAACTTAAACGGGACACAGTGAGATAACCCGCCGTGGTTGCTTAGTGGCTATGGTGTTGGGCTCTTAAGCACGAGGTCGCCGGATGAAATCCCGGCCACGGCGGCCGCATTTCGATGGGGCCGAAATGCGAAAGCACCCGTGTACTTATATAGATTCATGTCCACGCTTAAGAACCCCAGGTTGTCGAAATTAATCCGGAGCCCCCCACTACGCGTGCCTCATAATCAAATCCTGGTTTTGGCCCGTAACACCCCATAATTTAACAGCGAGATACATAATATTCCTTGAAAGCAGATAGATATAATGCGCAGCCGTAATATGTCGGCGATACGGCCATTCCCCCATCTAGTTGACAAAAAAGCGATAACTTCCAACTACGTACCACTTCAAATGAATCTCGAGTTTCGACCGAGAAATGCTATTGACAGCGCGCAATGTTTTCAAACATATTCAGCACTTCATTTTCTGATTACGCTAGCTGCGCCGTTACCGACGATATCGGTTGCAGCGACGGTCACAGAGCAGCATTTACCAGACCGCTGTAGCCATCGCCTCAGCACCCGATTTTCTCAAGCAATGCCTCTATACGCTTGATAAATTATCGGATAAAGATTACTTTTTCATCTGTCTGACTGACCCGCAGGCAGAGCAGTCAGTGACGATGCGTCAAAGCAGCGGCAAGTGTCGTAGAGCTAATAGTGTCAGAAACAAAAAAAGGCTGCCGAAGCGAAAACCAAAGTTCGTTTATGAATCAAAGCATATCCTAACCGTTCTTGGCTCGTCATCGCCGCGCCCAGAGTGAACTGAAACCTAGAAATCAGCTGCATGAATTGCACGACATTGCTGGTCGACAAAGCGGACGGAAAGCCTCACACGACTGACAGTTGAAACCGCGCAGAAAAACACGTGCGCCGGGCATGCCGCGGCGTCCGTCGAACCGGAAGCTGCTAGCAGACGGCGCGCCCCACAATTCCTTGCGATTGCTCGTTTTACCGGTCACCTATTGGTAGTGTGGTGTCGCCTTTCGAAGCTCTTCCTGAATTAATTTAGGGTTTCTCATGCGAACTGACTGTTCATTGGTCGGTACCTGAGCCACAGTAACCAATGGTTAGTCCGCTGCGCAAGAAAAGGTCAACTGGACAATCACTAGGAGCAAGAGAAGCCGACCAGGCACCGTTCGTCTGGCTGGGAAGGGAAACGGACATCGGTCTGGTGGGGCTAGGTCAATCACCGTCCCAAATCCAGCCGTACCGACTCACGGAGAGGGTACACCAAGACACCACGAAAGTGCCGCTCCAGTCAAACGGTGTTGGTCGACGTCCGCGTCTTCACTGAACGGCCAGGGACTTCCGAAGAACGTTCTTGAACTTGTTCTTCTTATCGCACAGATTTTCCTTTCTAATTTGTTTCGTTTCATTCGCGTAAATATCCAAAAGAGCTTCATGATGATGATGATGATGATGATGATGATGATTTATTGGCATCCCCTTTGAAACGGGGCGGCGACAAATATTCACCTAGCCTGCTTGATTTAATCAGGTATACTATACATGTTCTTTATCTTGCATTTTTATATACCTATCATTATTTTTCTTTTTCAAAAATTTACCTTGTACCGCTGCCTATGATTTTAAGAGATCAGGTCGCATCCATCTTTTCCCTACTTTTTTTCCACCAGTACTCTAATCGTCTCTTGCTGATCTCTACGGCTGATCTGTTTATGTTTCCTTCCACTTTAAACCCAAGCGCTTCTGGGAGTTGCACGTTACCTACGGTTCTCGCTGGGTGGATCCCGTCGCATTCCATTAGGATGTGCTGAGTGGTCTCTGGATCTTTACTGCAGCATACACATGTCTCATCTAATTCCGAATATTTGTTCCGATATGTTTTCGTCCTTAGGCAACCGGCTCGAGCCTCAAATAGCAAGGCACTGCCCTTTGTGTTATCGTACAGATTTTCCCTTCTAATTTCTTTCTTCTCATTCTTGTAAATCTCCATTGTCCTTTTCGTTTCCATTCTTTGCATCCAATTCACGGTCTCTATTTCTCTCACTTTCTTTCTGATGACCCCTGGTTGTCTATTTACAGTTTCGATTATCCTGTACTTGGTTGCCAACTTCCTTGACCTCTTCCTCCATTCTGTGTCCACGCTTTTCATGTAGAGATACTTGTGCACTTTAGCCGCCCATTTATTTTCATCCATGTTCCTGAGCCTTTCTTCAAAACTAATTTTTCTTTGTGCTTCTCTGACTTCAAAAGAGGCCCAACCCATGTCTCCATGCACTGCCTCATTTGTCGTATTACCGTGTGCTCCCAAAGCCAACCGGCCTACTGATCTTTGGTTAACTTCCAAACCCGCCAATATATCCGATTTTAAGCATATAATGGCATTTGCGAATGTTAGCGCTGGCACCATTACTCCTTTCCAGATTCCACGCACCACCTCATACTTATTGTGGCCCCACAGTGCTCTGTGTTTCATTAATGCTGCATTCCGCTTCCCCTTTATTTTCAGATTATCTTGGTGGTTGCTTGAGTAATTCTTTCCTTCGTTTATGTGTACGCCGAGGTACTTATATTGCTTCATTATGGGTATTACTTGCTGTTGAATTGACACCACGAAGTTACTCGTGTGCTCATTAAAGATCATAATCCCTGATTTCTCTGTGCTGAACTTAAGGCCTAGATTTGTCGCTGCGTTCCCACAGATATTCGCAAGTATCTGTAAATCTTTTTTATTGTCCGCTAGTAGCACAATGTCGTCTGCGTACATCAGTCCAGGGATCTTCTGTTGCACCATTTGTCCATTACGCATGTAGGATAAATCAAAACCTAATTCGCTGTTTTCCAGTCGTCTTTCTATGCCCTTGACGTAAAGCGTGAACAACAATGGTGACAGAGGGCATCCTTGCTTCAATCCTTGGTGAATTCCCACCATTTCATTTCCTTTTCGGCCTTCCCATGCCACTTGTACTTGGTTGTCTCGATATATCTCCCTCAGCAGCTCCACGAAATCGTCATCTATGCCTTCGTATTGAAGAATATCCCACAACAATTCCCTGTCTACGTTGTCATAAGCTCCTTTAATATCTAGAAATGCTATCCATAAAGGTCTTTTCTGAGCTACTGAAATCTCTATGCACTGAGTTAGTACAAACATATTGTCTTCTAAGCGTCTGCCTGGCCTGAACCCATTCTGTAGTTCCCCCAATACACCGTTTTCCTCCACCAACTTCGACAGTTCTAATTTTATGGCTTGCATTGCCATTCTATATATCACCGACGTTACTGTAACTGGCCTGTACGAGCTCGTCTTATCCTTATCTCCTTTGCCTTTGTAGATAAGATTCATCTTGCTTTCACGCCATCCAACGGGAATATTCTTTGTTCTAATCACTTGCTCTATGGCATTAGTCAGCAGTGCCTTGCTTTTTGGACCGAGGTTTTTGATTAGCTGTATTGGGATTTCATCGGGTCCTGCTGCCGTGTTGTTAGGGACATTTTCTGCTGCCTTTTTCCAATAAAAGCTTTCTATGCTAAATTTTGATCTCTCAGGCCTCTCTGTTGTTGCTGGATCTGTTGTCTGAACTACGCTTTTTCTCGTACCGAAGTTATGCCTGATAACGTCTGTGATGTACCGCAGCGCAACATCGCCTTCATAGATGTTACCGTCTTCATCCCTTATAGCCGTTTGCGAGTTTCTAGTTGGAGCTCCGAGTGCTTTTATATGGTTCCAGAATCTTTTTGGGGCGCCTTTGTCTCTTTTGTGAATGTTATGCACCCAACGTTCACTTGCGCATTTAATTTTCTCTTGCACGAGCTCACTCGCGACCCTTTTCTTTTCTCGGTATGTATTCCATCTAAGGAGCACCTCTTCTTCTTGTAATCCCAACTTTTTGGCTTCTCGATGAACCCTAGATGCCTCTTTACGCTCTTCTATAGCTTGTTTAATTTCCTTGTTCCACCACTTACGTGGTTTCCTCTTTCCAATCCAACAATTTTCCAATCCAACAACTCTGGACACGCTACGCCATCTAGCGGTGCCGCCAAGAAGTCCGCGCGTGGTGCGTGTCTGAATATAAATTCAGACAATATCAGGCGGGTTTGGTTCCGCTCAGCACAGGAGAAATTTCTAAATATTTTTTTTTGTCACTGACGAGCAGCACACATCCAGTGACCCAAGTTGGCACGAAGAGGTTAATTGAAGAGTGACACGGGCATACCAAGTGATCCAAGTTAGCGTGAAAGTGGTTAGGTTAGGTCGGCAAACTGGACGAAGTTCACAAAGAATGCTAATCGCATTACAACATGTCCGACTGTATGGGTTTCGGACCCAGTTCCCTCGGCACAGCAGCCCGATCGATGCTCTACCCATTAGACCTCGGACTATCCATCGACCCAAGTTGGAGCGAAAAAGTTTAGACAGGGACAGACAAACATACCGCAAACTGGGTTAAATTAAAAACACATAATTTAATTTTTAATTCTCCTATGCACATGGCTGAGTAAAAAACAATTGATGAGGTAGGCGTGGGAGGGGGGGGGGGGGGCAGGCGGGTGGTCATCGGAATCAACGATATAAAAGGAATAATATGGAATATAAGACGAAACAAAATCATTAGGGGGAATTAAAAATGATACAGATATGTAACGAATAATAATAAATAGAAATAATAGCGGACGTACTTCATATTTACTTTTATGCACGTCGCAGAATAGAAGTTTTCCTTATCTTCCTTTATCTTTTTGTGCTGGCACCATAAGTGATTACAACAGAACTGCAATCAGTTCGTACGTTGTCTTCCATTGCTAAATATAAAATAATTCTTATTTATTTCCGTATTTACGTTTTGTTGCGAGGATATATCATTATAAATTATATCGCAGCCTTTCTTTGTCATTCCCGTGTAATCAAGGAGCTGATCCACGTTTTCTTAGGGAAATACATGGTGTAAGCTTGCCACAAGAGACTATCACGACCACCATAATGATGATGTATCGCTTATTTCTGTGAAAATGTACACTGCCTTTATTCACGATAAACTACTCCGCATATACTGCATACAGATTAAGGGACATACTTCAGTTAATTTTCTCATAACGTACTGGAGGAAAGCAAGGGTCCCGTTAGCAAGAACGTTGTCGAACAAACGGACTCATGATAAAACTTGGGAGCGAAGGTGAGGGAGAGGAGCGAATAGCTAAATTTCCTGTATATATGCTAGCTTTATTAGCATTTTTAAATGCTGTTGGCATTTTTTGGGAACTTCGCCCATTTTGTATGTACGTGTGTGTGTGTGTGTGTGTGTGTGTGTGTGTGTGTGTGTGTGTGTGTGTGTGTGTGTGTGTGTGTGTGTGTGTGTGTGTGTGTGTGTGTGTGTGTGTGTGTGTGTGTGTGTGTGTGTGTGTGTGTGTGTGTGTGTGTGTGTGTGTGTGTGTGTGTGTGTGTGTGTGTACGTGTGTACGCACCTGAACTCTTTCACGCCAACTTGTGTCCCATTGGTAGTGCATGGCCAACTGGGTAAAGCAATGGGCTGTTGTGTTGAGGGAACCGGGTTCAATAATAACCGTCGGACCAGCTTGGGTCACATGGTATTTACCAAAAGGTATGTACCGCCTTTAATAATAATGATTATATAAAACATAGTATCAACAATTGCCCACCAACCATAATACACGAGATCATACAGTATACCGTAGATTGCTAGTAGTATTACAGTCACGAATCATCTCTAAAGCTCTGCAAGTATATATATATATATATATATATATATATATATATATATATATATATATATATATATATATATATATATATACATACATACATACATACATACGGTGTGCCACAACTATCATGCACCAAGATTTACAAATTTTTGAACACGTGAAAATCGAGATGTTCGATTTATTTTTCTGCCTACCACTTCCACCTACTGACCTTCCACTTAACTTATCATCAAACATTCGCATTTTTGGGGATGATTGCGTTTTATACCGTCAAATAACAAATACTTTAGACTGTTCCGCTCTTCAGGTAGACATCCACCAAATACAGGCATGGTGCAGCAAATGGTGCATGTCCCTCAACGTCAGTAAGTGTTCCCACGTGTCCTTTCATCGACGTCGTAATTACGTAGTGCCTTCATACTCCCTTAACAACTGCACTTAACACAAAGTGAGACATTTAAATACCTAGGAATGCCTATGTCGAGTGATTTAACTTGGACCCATCATATTAATCAGTTATCTAATTCCTGCAATCGATTACTAGGTTATCTACGCCGTAACTTACCTTCAGCATCTCCCTCAGTCAAACTACTTGCATATAAAACTCAAATCCATTCTAAACTAGAATATGCATGTGCTATCTATGACAACCACAAGGTTAATATGATTAAATTCCTTGAATCGGTTCAGAACCGTGCTGCCAGATTCATTCTTTCTGGCTACTCCTATAACACAAGTTTCTCAGCCTTAAAATCCCGGTTGTGTCTTCCCTCGCTGATCTCCCGTCGCAAAAGTGCGCGTCTTTTTAATTTTTTTTAGGTTCTTTCATTCGCTACCCACAGGTAACCAAATCATCATTCCAAGCGCATCGTTTCTCCTGCCATACGCATCCCAATGCTGCGTATCTACCAACCACGCGCCCATTCCACTACGTATCGGCGTTCTTTTTTTTTCTGCACCCAGCCCGAGAATGGAATACCCTTCCTTCTGACATCGCCCTCATCATCGACATTTCCCGTTTCAAAGCTCCTATTGAAGACCATCTTTCAAGTCACGCCACCTAACCTGTCCCGCCATTTTTCTACGTGTCCACTCTTCATGTAATGTCCCATTCTGGGACCTTTGAGGTATAATAATAATAATAATAATAATAATAATAATAATAATAATAATAATAATAATAATAATAATAATAATAATAAATATTCACAGGCGTCGTGATCAGTGCTGCCCCATGAAAAGGGGTAAAAAAGCAGGTGGAAAGGTCTGTAAAATTACTTATGATAGATCCATTACTACCGATTACTGCAGCAAGCAAATTCATGGAAGCAGGCTCCTCCTCACTAGATGTGTTGTTTTGGTGAAGTGACCTTTGCCGAGCACATTCAAGAGTGATGCGCGCGTAAGGGAAATAAATAGCTAAATAAATGAATAAATAGTCGAAAGCGTTGTGATCAGTACTGACTTATGAAAAAAAGGGTAAAAAGTAGACGGGAAAGTCTAGGCATGTAAAATTACTTATGATAGGTCCATTACTACAGATTACTGCAGCGAGCAAATTCTTAGAAGCAGGCTCCTCCTCACTAGATGTGTTGTTGTGGTGAAGTGACCTTTGCCGAGCACATTCAAGAGTTATGCGCGCGCAAGGGAAATAAATAGTAAATAAATGAATAAATAGTCAAAAGCGTTGTGATCAGTACTGACTTATGAAAAAAGGGTAAAAAGTAGACGGGAAGGTCTAGGCATGTAAAATTACTTATGATAGGTCCATTACTACAGATTACTGCAGCGAGCAAATTCTTAGAAGCAGGGTCCTCCTCACTAGATGTGTTGTTGTGGAGAAGCGAGCTTTGCCGAGCACATTCAAGAGTTATGCGCGCGCAAGGGACATAAATAACTAAATAAATGAATAAATAGTCGAAAGCGTTGTAATCAGTACTGCCTTATGAAAAAAGGATAAAAAGTAGACGGGAAGGTCTATGTATTAAAATTACTTATGACAGGCCCATGACTACAGGCTACTGCAGCGAGCAAATTCTTAGAAGCAGGCTCCTCCTCACTAGATGTCTTGTTGTGGTGAAGTGACCTTTGCCGAGCACATTCAAGAGTTATGCGCGCGCAATTTGCCACGTGAGGCCGCATGGGAAATCGCGGGATCAAATCCTGGCGACGGCGGCCGCATTTCGATGGGGATCGACGATATATGCAAAAACGCCCTTGTACCGGGAATTTTGTGCACGTTGAACCCCAGGTGGTTAAAATAATCAGCAGTCCACCACTACGGCGCGGGTTATAATCATACCTTGGTTTTGGTACGTAAAACCGCAGAATTTAGTTAAAATCGCGTGCGATGTGATCACGGACGCTCGATAAAAACACAAAAGGCTGTGTGTTTTCATCGAGCGGCCACGGCGATGAGTTAATTTCGTGTCGTACCGTCAGTCCAGGGTACAGCGTGCCGGTGCGACCGCACTGCCGCAACTTCTCTGCAAAGGCGGCGCTGTCAGCAGGCGCAGTAGCGCCGTCTAGCCTCGACACCGCAGCGAGGCACGCTCTTCGTTTGTAGCGTTCCCTCCATCGTCGCTTCGCTGCTTAGCTCCCCTTGCAAATGCGCACCGCACAGCCACTGTAACCGCGCGTAGCTCAGGCAGCAGCGGCGGCGCCACTCATTCTTCAGCGTGACCTCTTCACTCTAGCGTGTGCTCTTCCCACTTCGAGCATGTGGGGTCTGAAATGCTTAGGAACAGAGTAGTGGAAACAAACAAAAGGGAATTTATTGCGAATTTTATACACCAATGCCCACTAGCCGAATTACAACGAATGCATCATGCCGATGGAAGACGCTGATGAATCAAGGGGTTCTGCTCATGACGAAAGAATGCCGAGCGAACATGTTCGCCTCATGCAAGAAAGTCGTTCACGGGCGAAGGCTCGCGAGAGTTGAGCCCCCCTCCCTCCCCCCCCCCTCGCAGAGCACCCGGACAAGCGCGCAGCTAAAAAGGAAAAAGTTACGTTCCTCTTGCGTACGAGTATCGCACCATCAGGTGGCGCTAGCATCAAGACACTAGCGCCAACTCGCGTACTACTCCGCTACTACACAGACTAGCAGAGCCGCAAGTGCTACGCAAGGAAGCCGAATTCCAGGAGACGCGAGAGTCCCATATCTGGCGGCAGCGTTCCTTTGTTCCAAATGGAACGAAGCAGACGCAGCTCACGTTTTCAGTTTCAACTTTGCGAAGAAGAGGACTCGATCGTGCGGTGATTGCGAGAGAGCTCGTGCTGGAGGGAGGGTATTCTGCAAGAGTCCACCATAGTGGACTGTCCATTTCGGCCACTACTGATTGGCTGGCGCTGCACGAGTGAGGAGGAGACAGGTGCCCCAAGCCAGTCTCCGTCTCGCTCGTGCAGCTGCAGCCAATCAGCGACAGCCGAAATGAACAGTCCACTAGGTGGACTCTTACAGAATACCCCCAGTTCGCCTTTGTGATTATCACTGACAGCCGAAATGGGCAGTCCACTAGGTGGACTCTTACAGAATACCCCCCGGTTCGCCTTTGTAATTAAACCTCAACACACACAACCCTTGAGACCCCACAAGCAGTGGCTCCAATGGTGATGCCAGCATTCGCCCCACCCAATCACAGCACTTGTCTCGTTTGGCAATTTTCCACTCGCTGATCTCTTCCACTGTCGCAGCAGCCAGGGGAATCGGACGATGATCGTATTCCTAATGATCAGTACAATGGTCCCCCATTAAAATGGTGCCGACTGAGGGCATGTCAAGGGAATAAAAATATGCAGCAATGAAAGTTGACTAGTGGTTATTGCTCCAATTCCAGACCGCATTAACCACCTTGTGGCAAGTACATTTTCTACTAGCTTGACGTCTACAGAGCATCTGTACCCGAGGGTCAAGGTGCTTTCAAATATACGGGAAAGAATGATCAAAAGAACTGGATGTGCGGAAGTTATAATGCTGCTCTGAGGTCAAGAATATAAAAACCTCAGCAGTGCTCCACAGGGAGCTTAGCAAACAATTTCAGCACAATGCATACATATGCTGACCACTGCATATCTTGCTTTCAAACAACGTCACCCCTTTTATTTGCCAGTATATCCTCAGCCTCTCTCACTCTATCATAAAATATTGTTCTGTAGCACAAAGTTCTGTTAATAAATGAGGAGGTGTACAAGCTAAACACAGCCTGGCAGCACATGCACTGCAACTTTCAAGATGATAGCATCATGCACTACAATCACACTCAGGCCACTCTCCACAACTCTAATGCACTTGTAATAGATTTGGCAGCAATCATTCAACCTCGCAGCAGAGAATAAAGTGACAATGCAAATGTGCGTATGATTCAATATGTTTATTTTGCACTGTAAAATTCACTGTATGCTTTTTTTTTTCTTCTTTTTTTTTTACTTTCAATGTTCTTTGCGCAGTGGAGCGCTAACTCTCTTGCTGGGGCACACACAGCACTTTACAAAGCGTCCAGAGCGAAACCACCTTTTTTTTTCTTCCTCTTGTCAGCAAATATAAGAAAAAAATAAAAGGCAGACTACATACTTTTGTAACATGCAGTGCGGGCACATTTTCTTCCATTTTCGCTTCACACGATGACCCAGATATAATTACCATAACCCACAAATTCAACAACACAGTCACAATCGTGGTGCAAGCTCCTTCGGGTCATAACCAATTGCAGGAATTAAAAATAAAAAGAAAATGCTTACGACTATAAATTCTACCAAACCCGGGCACAACTCGAGTACCTTCCTCACACGAAAGGGCGTGCAAGATGAGTAAAACTGCGCATACAACAGGCCTATGGCCTCCATCCATCATATCCCAAGTGAACCGGCTGGAACTAAGAAAACAACACGTTCAACAAAAAAACACAACAAAAACACACTTGCTACAAACTATTTTTATGGTACATCCTGCTGCACTTTGCTAGCACAGTGAAATGCCAAGCAAATGTGCTATGCAGCTCAAGTGACCAGTGTGACCTGCATGAACCAGGAGACACAGCAGAGACGTAAGAAATACTCATCAAAATTACTCTGCTCACAAAAGAGAAGAGAGAGAAACAAGGGGGACAGTATGCAGTGTACACTGCTCTGTAGGGAGCCACGCGCCTTGCAGAGTTGCACATAAGATGGTGATATTTCTCTGGCATGACATAACTAAAACTCTGCATTGACAAGTGCTTAAGCAATGCAAAATATAACACAGTAACCTGTATTTATATAACCAATAAACGCTATATATGCCTCTGCAGAAACACAGCAGCATTTCAAGAGCAATTTACATCCAGTGATACTGACAACAATATATGATGCAAGTGATGGTTGTGATGAAGCACACTGGACGAAGAAAAAGATCAAAAAGATGACACATTCTGCGCTTCAAAATCTAGAGTCCCATGTGGGGGGGAAAAAAAAGGCTCCATGCTATGTATGCAAAAATTCGGTGACTAAGACTAATCCGAACAAAAATGGTGATAGTCTCTTCCCTGCTGGCCCCACAGCTTCAAGAAGCTGTCTGCTACAATGCCTATCTGGAAATCTCTCCCTTAATTCACGTTTCGACCTGCAGCGCTAATTTTTAAAAAGCTGCAATGAGCACACCGGCATAAGAAAGGGCAAACAAAGATAACGGAGCAATGTTGCTATCGAGCGAAGTTTAAAAAAATTACATAGACAAGACAGGGCTTAGACATGAGAATTACATGCATGCTTTCCCACCAGACTTACCGGGAGGAGATGCAAGTGCGCAGGCTTTTGCAAACACATATAAAGGCCGAGCAACAGACACGGCATTGCGTGCTCTCTACTAAGCAGCTGTGCTGTCCAATCGCGCTACCACTTCTTGCTATCGCAGACCTAACACCTGAGCACAACATCTTTTGCGTACAAACGCTTGCTCAGCCTGCATCACACTGAAGCACACCACAATCTGCTCACAAATATCCACCACCCGGGCCCACCACTACATGCTCCTTTGGGATGCGCATGGTTGCCTGCCGAAGCCCGGCTGCACTTCCCCCTTCATCATATTTACAGAGAACCAAGCTGCACGTCCTTCTGCAGACAGCACCCGCCCGCTTGCGGCTGTAGCTCAGAGGGTGTCGTCCGCTGCCACGCTTATCAATAAACATTTGCACAGACAGGTCATGGCTCGAGCAATGCTTGCAGTGACGGCAGCAACAAAAACCAGGACTGGTGGGCAAGGTGCACGCTTTCACACAGACCGCTATGTTAGCGAGGCTAGACGGGCGAACATAAAAAAAAGAGAAAACCCGCTGCATGGTGCACACTGTAGTCCCCACCTCCTCAACACTGGTGACGCCTTGAAGTACCGCGAGGCAGTGAGCAACGGGCATAGACAGAGGACGAGCAGACGGAGGAGGAAGGAATGAAGAAAGAGGGAAAAAGCGAATGGCGACGACGAGAGTTTCTTCGCACTGGCAGCTCTTGGCAGACGCTGTACACCCCCCCAGAGGGAATGAGCCACGTCCTCTTCCCCCGATCCTATTCAAATGTACAGGTTTTCCTGGAAAATGCAAGATGCCAGTTGAGGGGAGGGGAGTAAACGTCCGGAGTCAAAGAGAGCACTGGAAAAAAGCTGTAGACAGATTTAAAGATTAAAAAATTAAATTATGGGGTTTTACGTGCCAAAACCACGATCTGATTATGAGGCACGCCGTAGTGGGGGACTCCGGAAATTTGAACCACCTGGGGTTCTTTAACGTGCACCTAAATCTAAGTACACGGGTGTTTTCGCATTTCGCCCCCATCGTAATGCGGCCGCCGTGGCCGGGATTCGATCCCGCGACCTCGTGCTCAGCAGCCCAACACCATAGCCAATGAGCAACCACGGCGGGTTGTAGACAGATTCTGCAGCACTTTTTGTAAAAAGGTTCAAGGGTGTGTAAATAACTTCAAAAGCTCTACCGAACAACTTTCAGAGGCTAAGAGCAGCATCACGTTTGACAGCTTTGTAAACAAGATGTCATCAAAAATGAGTAAACACGTCTTTTTTATGTCACTAAAACAGACATACTCGGAAAAATGTCACCGCTCTGCCGAAAGTTTACTTAACTCCAGTTACTTGCCACAAGCGAAATTTTCTTTTTTTTTTCCTTGGAATCATTTTGTGCCTCAATGTTTTTTTTTTTTGTCCTATTCGTCCTCTTTATATCACTTGATTTGGCATAGTGGCGTGCTTCAATGAGCTGCAGTGCCATGGGAAGCCTCAGCACGGGCAGTGACAGTCTTGATCAAAGTAGAGCACTAGGCAAGTACTAAGGGGCGATCCAAACGTAACAAGTTCTTTTAACTTAGGCAAAAGTCTGCACTATCGTCTCCATCAGCTGGCTAAGCAGGGTCCTTGTGTAAAGTTTTGTCTGCTTACTGCATTGCTTTCTTTGAGGCTCTGTCAAAATCTGCGTCGCTCTTGCGATGGTTGACGTCTAAGAACAACACGTCTGCTTTAAGTTTTGTTTGCTCTTGGGAAGTTATTTTGATATCAAAGAAGTTGTTCATTTTAAGTTGGCTTTGCATGACCGAGCAGTGTTTTTACGCTGATGTGCCCAAGCTGTTACGTGATGCAGTTAGAAGAAAATGCTGCAATCTGTGGAACTCGGATGAATGGCTCGTGAATCAGAACTCACTCACCCGCACTGAGTGTGCAGCCTTTCCTGACAAAAATGAGATGACAGCAACATACTTCGCCCTAACTACTCCCCGCTCCTTGCGACTTATCTCCCAAACTGAAATGAGACCTCAAAGAAGAGTGTCTTCAATATGTGCATTATGTAAAGAATATAATGACACTAACAGTTTTCAACAATGGTTAAAGCGGTGGGACAAATCCACGGCATCAGTGACAGTGCTGCGGCACCAAATGCGTATCTTGCAACCAGGCGCAAGGGGAACAGGCGACGCAATCTCCCACGCGAAAAGAGGAAAGCGGAAAGGCAGCGCGGGAGAGAGGGGAGGGGGGGGGCAGCTTCTACTCTTGCCAACTGCGTTTGTACTTTGCCCGGCTGCGGCAGTCGCCCGCATCGTATCTTGAAAGCGATCTCCACACAGCTCTGACCTTTGTATGCGCTGTGCATTCGCCGCTCAGGTTCCGTTGAAGCGATAGACCGCATGAACCTTCGCTCGCTGCAGCGGCTGCGCTTGCTGCGAGCGTTTTGACAGTGGTTGTCTGCGGTCATCTAGTGTGATCTATTCATGTTTGCTTGTGCGCGCTGACACCATGCTTGTTAATTCAGTTAATAAGTTTCTTTTTTCTCTAAGTTTTGGTTGCTATTTTGAACATGGCGTCTACACTGAGCAGATGTCTCTGAGACACATGTCTCGGTGATCGGCGCAACCTTCTGTGCCTTCGCGAGAACTAAAAAGCAGTGCGAAGCTCGTTTCTTCGATCTCCATGGCGAACTCGGTTGGCAGAGATCGCCAACGCAGTGACGTTCGTGTCGACTGTACATGGAGACGACGTCAGTGCTGCGCAAATCCGAACAAGTCGATCCCCTCCAAGCATAGTGTGAGGCAGGGCATTATTAAAGAGTTTTTTTTAAGCTGCACTAAGGGGCCTAGTAATTCTTGTTTTTTTTTTCCCGGCCGAACGAGCTTTTGGGACTATTTTTCAGCCTCCACGAGCTCGGAAAATCGGTTGGCGACTGTACGGAGCGCCCTAACCTAACAGCCACACGTTGCTGCCAGCCGGAAACTTCGAATTATCTGAATAGAGCCACGCGGCCCATTCAAATTATCCGGTAGAATTTGCATCGAATATGACGGGACCGCTCATAATTAACCGAAATTTCGAATTAACCGAGTTCAAATTATCGAGGTTTTACTGTAACTCTATTGTACGAGAAAAAATGCATTAATGCTTGAAATCTCCGCCTCATAGCATGCAAAGTTTGCAGCTCACTGCTGCCAAAATGTGCGCAAAACAAGTATGCCAGTGAGTCAAATCCGCGTTGGCCAATAGGAGGTCTCCCTGCATGCAATGTGATTATAATAACGAATCATGATGCAAATTTTTATCGAATTTTGACCAAGTCAGCCATTTCATTGCCACGTGCAGT
Organism: Dermacentor silvarum; assembly: GCF_013339745.2. Lineage (NCBI taxonomy): Eukaryota > Metazoa > Arthropoda > Arachnida > Ixodida > Ixodidae > Dermacentor > Dermacentor silvarum. The sequence goes on from NC_051156.1 coordinate 234,257,480, forward strand.
TTTCCTATATGTTTATGTTTTTGGGTGATACGAACTTTTGCACCATCCAAGAGATTCATATCACTGAGATTTTCAGTGATTCAGTTCATAGTTTGTCCTAAGTTTCTTTACTATGTACTATCAAAGTGAAGAAGGTTTTTTTCTAATTTCAAATATATCAGTAATTGTGTCTTGCTGATATCAGGATGCGACAATTATGTCGTTAAAAAAATATACGATATAATGAAGGTATTTTGGTGTCATGTTTGATTTCGTTCTAGAGGTTCAAAAGATTTTTGTCGTGTAAGTAGGCCTGTATGTAAGAGTCCTATACAAAGGCCATATTTCCACAAACATAGTTCTTGACTCGTTCTCAGAGTTCCAGACTTTCTTTTAGAACTGCTCTATAATTTAAAATTTCCATTGCTTTGTGGAACTACTCCAAGTTTGTATTTAAGCAAGCTGGCATTTTGTATAGAAGAAATAAATGTCCTTTTGTGCACTGCTAGTATGGTATTGTTTCCTTTGTTACCAAATGCACCTTCAGGGCCCATAAGTAGCGTCCAAAGCTAGACCCAAACCATGGAGCACCTATGCTTGTGCCAGGACAGAGGAATGATCAGATAATGACATGTCAATGGGTTGATCAACGTGTTGACTGGATGACAAACAACTCATGTGCACACTGTATCCTGGAAACTTTCCCAAACACGCCACAGCATTGCGATTGCTGGAAGGTACCCTGCTTCGTTTATGCTTGCACTTGATAAATACAACCATGGGGTTTCAAATCAAAGCATCTTGTTTACCATTCTTACAGCTAAACAACAACAATGCTCTACTTGCCTGAATGAAACAAGTGCATGCTGCCAAAGTATATTTAATAAAAGTTTTCTGGAAAGTGACACTGTGCTGTTTTTTCAATAGACAAGTGTTCTCTATATAGCACTAAATATTTACATATGTGCTGTTCGGTGAATGCTGAGTGATAACAAATTTAAATCTCTTTAACAGCTTGTAAAGACTCAATGAAAAGAGAATTCGGGTGAATCATTGAAAATAAGGTAACCTTTAGGTAACATTTTTTTTTGGGGGGGTAACATGGCATAACCATCATACATCAATGCGAAATATTGAAGCACATTTCCAAATTTTACAGGCATAAGCAGCTCTGTGTGGACAATTAATTCATACAAACATGAAAGGCCAACGTCAAAGGGACGCTAACAAGACACACTAAATAAATTAGATTGATAAAATATTTATTCAAGACTCCACTTTTGTTAATTCTATGGTAATAGGTTGATAACTAGAACAGAAAATGAAGATGGTAAAATTTAATTACCAAGCTTTGTGCCCCAAATCCAACAGCCGCAAACGTCAGCGTGACGTCGTGGCTATGAGACTTCCGTGACGCAAGATTCCAAAATCCTATTCGGCTCCCGTAAAGACGGCAAAAGGAAAAGCTGGTCGCTACCCATCTTTCATTTTGATGCCTTTTCTGGCTTATCAAACCTCCTCTAACATTTAGAGGGGAATATTTTTTTTTTTCACTACGGAAGCAACTTGGGGGCCTTTGTTGTCAACTGCCATCGTCCCACCGCTGCGTTGGTCATTGCCAGCACTGCAGTATAGCATATGGGCTATTTACTTATACAGTGGAACCCCGATTATACAAACTTCTCAGGCACGCGAAAACTTCATACAATCTGGGCGTCGTATAATACGACCATCAAAAACTATGTCTTAAATACAGCAGAACCCCTTTATAACATTTTCCACGGGACCACGAAAAAAATACCGTAATACCTTGGAAACACATTGCGAAAACATGCTGTTAAAATAACAGTTACATTTTAAAATAAAGACGCCATGGATGACTCAGCCTCCAAAGGATTTGCAGTTACCAAATGATAATGCGGACTCGACGGGGATTGGCTAAAATTCAAAATATTGCATTTGGTAGAGAATGAGCGAGTTATTCCAAAAGCGGCCGTGTCGTATTTTCGGATCTTCCCTTTCGCTGATACCTTATCTTTCACAAGATTTCGCATGACAAAGTGCAAAAAGCATGAGCACGTACAAGCGACCGCTTTCTTGGCACAGTTCCAAGCAAACTGTCCTATCACAGAGCCAGAATCGTTGACGCCCGTCAACACGTCCGGTGCTACGTAACAGATGTAGTATATTTAAAAGTGATCGTCCAAGAATACGGCTAAAGTTTGTCAATGTGTTGCTGCACGTACATAGGCTCGCCTGTGACCTGGTCAGTCCATATTTCAACTGTTGTCATACTGTCGTTACAGAGAGACGAAAGCACTGTCAATGCATGCACCAAATCTTCACCCCCTGGCAACATAATACCAGAAACACTGTCGGCTGTATGCACGGATGCTTCTGGTGCCGAGTCACAGCAAATCTTGAGAAAGCGAAAGTCCGAAAGTTTTTGCCCGAGTATACTGCCCCTGCATGTTCAAGTGTCAATCCCGCTTTATCAGAGAGATTTAGCACATCTTGTACCGTGATCCGCAACCCCCCCTCACACCGCATGATAAAACTTCCTTTTCTCAATTACACACTTTTAAAAAATTGGTAAGGTTCTTATAGACTGAGCCATTCAGCAAGCGCTTTCTTCAAAATGCAACAATGTCCGTAAGGCGGTCACCTATGGCGCCACCTGCACAGACAAATCTCTGAACGTTGTCCATGCTACATAGCACACTCACAAACGTAGGCACAGGAACGGCAGCACATGTGACGACATTCTCGTATATGAGGTTGCAGCCAGCACTGTTGATGCCTCTCCCGCATCATATGATGACCCATGTGAAACCGGAAACCCAACGACGAATGTGTGAGAAGTCTTGTGTGCTCGCACATATACAGTGGAATCTCATTGATACGATTCTGCGTAATGCGTTTTTTTTTTCTTTTCCGGGCCAATAGGAGCAATGCATTTTCAAACGGTTGATAAGATCGCATTTTCACCTGAAATAGGATAATACGACTGCAAACCCACTAACAACGTATTAAGGGCCAACCACACTAGCGGAAAAATGCGCGGTGCACGTCACAAAAGCTTCTGCGAAGCAGGTTTTTCGTTCCGCGGGAGGGATCAGTGCTGGACCGATGTAAATTGTGACACGTCGCAATGGCAGACGCACCGTGAGTGAAGAAGACCAATTACAGCTACCCCTTCAGTGACGTACGCGCAGGAGTCATTTGGACCCACCCAACTGCTATTTTCTTACTCACGTCTAGTACCGTCTGCTCGCGTCAGCTTTTGTTCGCATTTGTTTTGGTTCGCTTTTCAGGCGAGGTTTTCATGCAGTCACGTGACTGAGTAAAGCGCCTGCCCTCATCCGACAGTCAACGACGACTGACGGGTGACCTATTAAACTGACAAACTACTTTAAAGTTGCTGAATAAAAGTGTGTTGGCTGTGGTTCGTGATGTCGAGTAATGCTGCTCCGCATAATGCACGTGCTATGCGGAGCAGTATCCCTCGACGCCACAGGAAGCTTTGCTAGCGAGTTTGTCACCAAGCTAAGCCTGTTTTTTTACGTTTTGGCGCTTGCTTTGGATAATACAATTTTTGGATGATACATTTTATTTTACGGTTCCTGCGAAGATCGTATCAATGAGATTCCACTGTAATAAGCTCCAAACTGTGTGCGCGTGAACACGCATATCCAATATGACCTGCATGACTTCCAGTGGCTAATTAGTTTGATCTTCCCACATGCTTTCGTGGTTTCCATACATGCTGTAGTGGTATTCTCAGACAATCAATTTCAGAGATAGTTTTGTTTTCACGAGACTTGGGACGCATTAGTATACGACTGACTACTGGCACAGTGCCAGACGTATACGACGACTCTTGGCACAGTGAAAATATAGCGAGCTTGATACAGCGCCAGAAATGTTGTCAGCCGTATACATGGACATGTCGGATGCCAAAAGCGAAAGTATCTTCGAAAGAAAATGTGGAAGAGCTTGGGTGGGCAGTCAACACAAAAAACTCACAACGAGACAGCAGCAAAGGGATGAAGACGGGCAGCAGCTAAGCGACAAGAAGAGAGGGAAGGGAAAAGACTAGAGAGAGCCCGGCAACCAGTAGTAGCTTTCCGCATTTGAAAGTCTGCTCTCCACCTCCTGAGAGAGTGGACGGCGCCACAAGGGAGCTGCAGGAGGCTGGTGGCGCATCTCACATTTCTGCTGTTGGTTTCCCAACTTTTCACGGGTCATCGTATGAACGGGACGTGTGTAATCTGCTGTTGTATAATCGAGGTTTTTAACACATTGTCTCTATGGGGAACTTGCCGGGAATGCTCTAATCCGTCGTGAAACCCGGGACGTTGCAAAATTGAGGGATGCGTAACCGGGGTTCCACTGTTCAACTAATTTTTTTTTCTCTTTAAGTGCCCCTTTAATCAACTTTCGGTGCCGCAAGTTCAAAGGCAAAGCTGCCCCCTTCACTCACCGGCAACGAGAGCTGCACGGAAGGGTGCTGGTGGTGGGGGAAGGGCCGCCGCCAATCAGCAGCACTGCTTCTTCTTCTTGTGTCCACCGGGCTTTAACCGCAGCTTGTCCTCGGGCACCTGCTGCCGCTCCTTCTGCTCCTTCTTGCTCTTGAGCACCATCCGCGTAATGGCATTGAACATCTGCACACAGGAGTAGCAGGTGCTCTCATCAGCAGACGGCACACACAGGCACGGGTCTTAAGAGTGCAGTCACCCGCTCCAACACCAATCCGAAATCAGATCCAGGAGGGAGGAGATTCACAGTGACTTGACTGTTTGTTTGCTTTGTGCCAGCACTCTTTTTACCTTTGCTATCATATGTTTTGATACTGCTTTCAGCAGCTCTCCCCTTAGTTCTTTCATGGGAAAAGACTGATAGCCCATTCTAGTAAATTCACAATATAGGTCAGGTCATGCTACTTAAATTACTAAGCTTCAATTACTGAAGCTAATTATGGGTTAAGTAAATTGCAAACATCCCGGTGTTCCTGTAATGCACTTACTGAAGAAACCATCCAATCTTTCAGCATGAACAAGTGAAGCTCCGTTCTTAGTACAGTCGAACCTGGATATATCAAATCTGAAGGGTATCAGAAAAAGTTCATATATAGGTAATTCGATATATAATATAAAAATTTTATACAAAAATTTTCAAGGGGATTTTACTGCTGTTTGTTATACACAATAATTCTTTATACGTGGGTTCGACTCTAGAAACAGAACTTATTATGCCAAATTGAAGGAATGCAATTACCGAGCTGTTTCTGGAATGGGGATTTGCAAACCCTATCTGCTTTAACAAGTACGAGGAGTTCATTAGCTACGATTCCCTGGTAACGCAACAGGTACTGTTGAGACCAGTTATACAGTGGTGCCTCGCAGAAGAAACGTTACTCGGTCAGTGGGCGGACACATAAGAAAAAGCTTTGTCATATATTTACAAAGGACAGAGGATGTTCGAAATCCAGAGAAAGGCAGTGGAGGATGGAGAAACGGTGATTATTTATACTACTGTACCCGGAACATCAGGACATTTAGGAACCCCTCTTAGGTCAGTGTGAGTCCGTCTCACTCAGCTAGATGAGGCAGAAGACACTGCTGCAAAAGGTTTCTCCCATCTCTGTCCTGGCATTCTTTAAATATCCAGGACGGAAGAACTGGTCTAAACTCACCTGCCTCTTCCCTTTCCTCAACACATTTCTGAAGACTAGATGTGAGCAATCAGAGAGCAAGGCTAGGTGAGGGAAAATGGTGGCCCAAGAACGTGGAGGCTCAGAAAAACATATGGATCATTCAGGGAAACCAGGTGTGCTCCGCGAGTTAAAAATCGTGAGCAATCCCAATGTGCCCCAAGATATCATTTAAGTGCCCTAAAATATTTTTACAGAGCGAGGCACCACTGAAAAACGTTGCCATTATGGGTCCTCAATAGCTGTAGTAAGTTTTAAGTGCAATTGTGAACTCACGACAAAACACACATCTCACTCCATGTGAAGGATATGCTTACATAACCAGTGGAGAGAGCCTCAAATGCAAAGTGCTGTAGTTACCTGATTCTAACGCGCACCCAATTTTTGTGGGCTTGAAGTAGGAAAATAGAAGTGCACCCGAATGTAACACGCCGCCAATTCATAAAAGAAAAATATAACATGCCCCCCACGCTTGCGATCTGAAAGAACAAGACGTGAATTTACCTTCACAGATGCGATTAAAAAACAACATAGCTCTTTCCGTACCGCGCCCACTAGGCACCGTTAGCTCGCGATCGATGGTTTTAAATGCCGCTTTCAGGACCTTCTGCACCCCTCATGGACACACTGCGCTATCGGACATGAAGGAGGAGAACCATATTTTGGTTTCCTAAGCAGTTCACTTTTTTCCCGCAAGGCGGTGATTTTTAAACGCGCTCCGAAGTTCTGCGATTGTCAAAGCAGAACGCAAGAATGTCCGGCTCCGAAAGCGGTGCGCGCGCTTCAGGAGATCGCAGATATTGCGATTCTGCTGCCTCTGCGGCTCATCTTATCGATGCATCGATCAGCAGCGAGTCGGAGGGCGTTGACTTTTCATCGGATCTTTAGTCTCAAAGTGACGACGACATAAACCAGCCCAGAACATTGGCGGCCGCAGCTATGCATGCTAACTGTAGTGCGTGCAGTTAAATTTTTGTAGCGGAATACCTGTTCAATTAAAATTTTCGATTTTTTCGGAGGTAGTGCCTATTAGACAGCAATACATTTTGTATATTTCATAATTTCCATAACATTTTTTTTCTTGGTAGATACAAGCGTGTCTTTACAAAGTTTGTTCAATTTTATCCCACAATCTTGATTTCGGCAATTAATATATTTTTTATGAGATACATCTCGTTAATAAAACTTTTATGCATGAAAAGTGCATTCATTCGGCTTTTTGTTTATGTGTTACATAAAATATTGAGTGCAGTAGTTGCTTCAGAAAAAAATATCTGGCGTAACCTTCAAAAAACATATTTTCCCCGTGGTAGGGAAAGAGTTATTGAGCTTTCATAATCAAAGTGGCGTGTTGTCATTTGCACTTCACTGGCCACACACACCAAGCACACATGGGTAGTATTCTCGAGTGATCGCTTTTAGAGATAGTACTATCACATTCACGAGACTCTGCATCAGAACTGCTGATTATGAAACAACTGTGGCACACGTCATGTCATTTACAGTTGTGTAACGAGGATGTTCAGGGTCCGAATGTACTTTAAAGAAATATGTGAGACTGTAATATCACCTCTGTAAATGGAGTCACCACTCGTTTGATTCGATGTAGTGGCTACCTACAGGACTTGTCCTGAATGCACCTGTGGCCAGGTAGATTCCCAAGTGGTGAACAGGATTAAGCATGCTTAAAGCGCTAGGTGCAGCAGAGTGGTACAGTCGCCGACCAATAAATCAGACACCGCTAATCTGGACATGCTCGGTAATTCAGACAGCTTCGCGGCACTGCCAATGGCCCCGTAGACTTAATGTGTAAAGATGACCGATATTTCAGGCAGTCACCAGCTCTACATTCGATTATCCGGACTCTGTTCGTGACTGTAGCGTACACGGATTCTGCCGCCATTATCTCCTCTGGCAACCTCAATGAGACATGAAGTATGGCCTCAGAGATACTATACAGTTAAACCTGGATATAACGAAATTGACAAATTCCAGAAAAACTTGGTTATAAAGAGGATTTCGGTATATGCAGGTTCGGCACGAAAATTCGAAAAAGAAACTCTTACTGTATTTACTCCGTTCTAATGCGTCCTCAATTGTAACGCGCACCCGTTTTCCGTTTTCGTCGAAGCACCCATCCTTGGAATGTCACACCAGATGCGTGGACGCGTGTCGTTTCGCACAAGTGCGAGGCATTGGAAACGAAGAGCGAGCGTCACGATGGCGTCGTAGCGTCGTGTTACAGTAGAACCCCGCTGTTACGTTCCGGGGGGGGGGGCTGCGTTTTTCCGGCTGTTACGTCATTTTCGGCCGGTCCCAGCATAGCTCCCATAGAACCCAATGCATTGGTAACCCCGCTGTTGCGTCGCAACTGCGGGACTGTTCTCGCATCGTACATTGTGAATTGCCACCCCGCGCCGGCCCGAGCGGCCATTTTGACTTTTCATGTCGCTTAGCTTGGTGGCTTGACGATGGCATTGGCCGCCCAAAGTGCCGGGGGCGACAACTATGATGTATTTTCGGTTTCCACCAGCAAAAGTATGGCCTTTGAGATCCGTAAACGCTATGTAAAGATGGTGTCTATGACACATTGTGGCCCTAAAATTGGTTTTGGCTCATAGATATTCCGTATAAAGTCCAAGGGCGATAATGCAGTCGCTGCGCGCCGTATGCTGTATGTGCGAGTGAAAACGTGCGTGGGGAGCCGACGACCGCGTCTAAATCTCGCGCGCGCAAGAAAAGCAGGGAGGAAGTGCGACTTCTTCCGTTGTGCTCGAGGCACCGGCGAGGGAGCGAGGGGGAGGGATAGCGGGTCGGCGTTGTACTGTACTCTGGCATCAACTGCGTACTGCGTGGCGGCGCGCGGTCGCGCGGGCCGTATCTTGAAAGCGATCTGCGTTGGGGCAGAGCCTAGCAGTGTAGGTGCGTCGGCGGCTCGTAGCTTTGTGCGTGCTGTGTGTTTTCGGCGCTCAGTTTGCGTTGAAGCGATAGACAACAGCACGAAGGTCACTTCGCTCCCTTCTCCAGCGCCGCTTCCACACGCCGCCAGCATTTGACAACGCGTGTCCGCGCTCATCGAGTGTGATGTGCCACACCGTGTACCAGCTAGCGCTTCGGCAACATCAACTGGAAAAGGAGAGAGTGCCGGCTTGGCGGGCTAGGCCAGCTGCAGCAAGCGGCAGGATCAGGTTTGAGTGAAGGGAAGGGGAAAGGTCACGCCCGCGGCGACAAGATCGCTTCGCATTCTGTCGCGGCGGAGAAGGTGCTTCCGGTTGCTGCTCGTGCAAAAATGACAAAATTTGGGGCGAAATCTCTAGGTTGTCGGAGGGGGAAATTCGTGATATCGAGGGGGTCTCCCGCTGCCACTTCGTTACATAGAGGTCTCAAATACACGTGCTTCTATGGAGTAACGGCGGGGAATAGAAAAACTTCGTTATATCCACGAATTCGTTATATGGAGGTTCGTTATAAGCAGGTTTAACTGTAGATTAAATATGGCCTAAGAAATACAAAACATTAAGTATAGCCTCAGAGATTACACGTAAATGGTAATCTCTGAGGCCTTGTCTCGGCCGCAGCACTATGCTTCAGATTAAATTACAAATGCTCATCTTGGAGGCTTTGCCTGAATTGTGAGGTGGCATCAACATCGCGATCATCACATCCAATTCTGGCATCCCAGCGCATGGCCCGCTCTCGCCATTCTGTTTGTTTAGTTGGCATTCCAGACAGCGTGCTACTGGCTCCAAGAAGTCTTTCTCGTGAAGTTATCGACAGGCCGTGCCAAATGGCACCAACGGTCTCCTCGCAGTCCAACTCCGAATGAGTCTCGAGTCGCAGTACGAATGACCCAGACTCCGCAACTGAAGAGCCTGAACTGCCGCCTACCCCAACGAGCTCAAATGCGGACATCATTAAAGACCTGCTAGGCTGCGGTGTGCCGATTCCTACCGCCATTACATTTTAAGACTTTGCAGACGTCGACAGCGCAGTGTTGTGTGCCGAACTGGATGATAACGAAATAATTGAGCAAGTTTTCCCACCGTCAAACAGCGACTCTAACTCGGATGATGATGTGCCGTGCGGATCTGCCTCGAGCCTTTGCAGTCCTTGCATCAGCGTACAGCGACAACAGAAAACCAGCACAAATTTAGGCGTACTTGGTTGCACGTAAGCGGAAGTGTGTGCAGCAACGAATCGACCACTTGTTCCTTGCACAGGAGTATTAAAACGTAAACAAAATTATCTTTTTTGGGTGCATTCGTTTTTTCAGACATTCAATAGTTGGGACTTATACATTCAATAGTTGGGACTTATTTACGTTCCCTGTGAAGTCCGAATTATCGGTCGTCGACTGTACACCACCGTGCCATAATCCAAGTGTGATCATATGAGGCTTTTATACAGCTTTGTTAGGCCCTTTCAGTGACTGCGCCATGTTGTGCGCGATAAATGTTTTCAAAAGTATGCTCATTGTTTTCAGGCATTTAACCTTGAGGTACTTGATGGGGGGGGGATAAAGGATAGCTTTAAGTCGAGTATGTCCCCTAAAAACATTTGCTACACATTCAGAGGTAAGCGCTGTCCGTCGAGTTCGATATTGGGCTCTGGGCACAGGCCTGTCTTCCTTCTAAAAGGATGCAAGAGCTTTTCTGAGGGTTAAGCATAAACCCATTATCCGTGAGGAAGCTCAGCAAAGAAATGGGTGTCCCTCTTCTAGAACACCATCTAATGCTTGCAGCGAATTGCTTATTGCCGAGGCAGTGGCAGATAACTGAATATGACACATTGTTTATTGAGGTCACTAAGCACGCCTCTGAAGCACATATTAAAATGCACTTTCTAGAACTTCTGGCGAAACATTTATGTCTGGAGTATTACACCGACGCATGAACATGTCATGCCGGTGTGTCTTATGTAGCACTCAGATCATCTTTATTGGAATCCGATCATCTGCACACTGAAACGAGTATCTTTACAGCTGAGGCATACGCAGTACTGTGTGCTGTTAAGCATACAGTGTAGACCGCTTATAACGTAAGTCGCCGGAGTCGCGAATATCCGCACTATAACCAAAGCAACAATTTTCAAGGCCCGCACATATGCAAAACATGTGCACCGAGCTGCCACGCGTATGCGACAGTCGAGGAATGCGGCTAGAACGTTTGCATTCAATTTACCAGTCGAATCTCGTTAATACGAACCAAATCACGCGGCGGCGCTTCTGACCGGCATTGCTCCGGCACCGCCATAGAGTAAAAGCTTAGGAGAGACCCCTCGATGTCGCGCGTGAACAAAAAAAAAAAAAAAAAAAAAAAGAAGAAAGAAAAAAAAAAAAACGCGTCAGAAATTTCGCCCTCTCTCAAATGGCAAGGTCACCGATTCTGCCTTGCGCCGGAACATGCGTGTACGTGCCGACGTCTCAGCCACACTACTGTAGCCACGCGTAGAAAATGGCAGTGAACCCTTCTTTCTCCTTTATGCTTCCTCTACTTTTTAGTCACGTGTTGACCTTGCACGCTGCGGCTATGGCGCAGAGAGAGAAGCAGCGGTGCTGTCCCAGGCCGGCCAGCGAAACTGCCCCACGCCGGCAAACGCCCGCTTCCCGATAACGGCAAAAAACGAAACTTCGGTGAGCTGGCGCCGGGCCGGCTGGAGCGGCGGCGCCTGCACGGCAGCGGGCGTGCACGGTGACAGTCAAAAGTGAGGGAGCTACGAGGGAGGGCAATGGGAGCCACCGAAGCGGCGGAGTCACCAAGACAAAATCCGCTTCCCTGCCGCCCTCCTCCCTCACATTCCACGGTCTTCGCGTGTGCCCTTCGCCGTGCCATGCCAGCGCCGCCCGCTCCCTAAAATTTTGTTTACTGGCGTTATCGTGAAGCGAGCGTTGGCCGGCGTTAGCAGTTTCGTGGCCCTCGCTCGCTATGCGCGCCGTGATATTTTCTCGCACTCAAGGTTCTGGTTTCAGCCTCATTGGCTGTTCGTTCGCACCATGTGCCCTTCTCCTCCACTTCGTCTCTCTTCCTCGAGCACTCCTTGGGGCGCCCATTTGAGGGGAGCGTTGGTCGTCTCCGCTGACTTCTGGCAGCCGCACTGTAACCGGTATTTCGTTTCCCGCAACTGCACTATAAGCGATGCGTGTATACATGGAGTGCTATGGGAAAATTAACGGGAGTTTGAAAAGACTGCACTATATCCGGTCCTGCACTATAAGCGGTTGTTACGTTATAAGTAGTATATACTGTACTAAGAAAATGAAGATGCCAAAAGACATTACATACACTGACCCTTTAAATGTCGTAGAATCTTTAAGTTCGTTGCATAAATGTAAATATCCAGTACTAAATGACCTTTATTCACTCCTCTGTATGACATACATGTCTAATCAGCATGTCATAATATACTGCGTTCCTGGGCACAGAGGCGTCGAGAACAATATGCTTGCTGACAAAACCGCCACATCAATAGCAACAATAACCACAAGCTCCTCTCTAGCTTTACCTTCCATAGACTTGAATCCTTTCCTACCGAAAAACCTTAGGAACTATTGCAAGGCTTATGGGACACTGAAACATCTCACAAGCTGCATGTCATTAAACCACAATTAGGAAATTGGCCATGCATATAAAAAAAAAAAATACGACAGACCGAGGTCATCACCTGTCGACTTAGAATCGGCCACACGTATGGCCCACACTTGTACCTGTTGAAAAGCGATGAGCCACCTATCTGAGGTAGGTAAATGTGGTGCAACGTTGACTGTCCTCCATGTGTTGATGGAATGTTGTGAATTAGAGGCTCGCAGAAAGAAACACTTTCGTTTCACTACATCCAGCAATGTTCCTAGGCAATGACTGCTCTTTGATAGTAAATTAGTGTTAGGTTTTTAAAACGATGTTGGTGTACTACATTTGATACACCCAAGCGATACATAGCACATATTATCAGAAGTTGCTTATCTTATCAGAAATTATTGGCCGAAAAGTCGATAACAAAATGAACCGAGGACAAAATAAACCACCAGCAACCTTCTCAAAATCATGCTGTGATGGTGGCTGTATCCATTGTAATGGTTGCCGCAATCTGAGCGACCAGGCCAAAGATGCAATTGTCATCAAAAAACAGCGATGTTGATGACAGTGCGTCTGAGGGCTCTGACGGTGGGCTGTTCATAATGCCACGGATGTGATTTCAGTTTCATATCCAATTGTAACGTGCAGGCAACTTCCGGATCCATTTTTTTTTCGGATTTTCGGAAAGAAGGTGTGCGTTAGATTCGGGTAAATACGGTAAATAAGATGCTGACGGCAGACTTGTTCCAAATGTTGAAATTCAGTCACAACACTTACCTCTTCGACATTAATGTTCTCCTTGGCGCTTGTCTCAAATAGCTGTATGCCCATCTGGTCGGCGAAGCGCTGTGCATCCTCTGTTAGCACCACTTTCCTACTTGGGTCATCATTTTTGTTGCCCACTGAAAGGTCACAAAAGCAATGTGATTGTACTATAAGTAAGAGAAGGTTCAAACTGCTTTTTATTCCTGTACATATGGCTTCGCTTCACAGCACTGCAGGCTAAAAGAAAAAACTGCAATAAGATCTGCCACTCTGCACTACAACGGCAGTGTATTATGCAGTGAACAACACAATTTGACGACCTTTAGAGATTGTGCAAACAACCGTGCTCAGCTGGAAATATAGCTTTTAACTAGCAGTCCAAAGGCATGGTTTTCCTTCCTCTGACAATAATTTTGTTGGAAAGGTAGTGTAATAGCAAAAGCTACAGGCAGATGAAGTGATCAACTGCACTGTCATCAAAACTGAGTCTTTCCTTTACTGCTCCAGATCATCTTGGACCATCGAGCTGCGCACTAATGTTCCTTTTCGGTTGAGTACAGCCAGTGCTAGCACCTTCCTGTACACTAAAGTTCTGTACGCTGCTTAATATCTGGAATTGCCAGACTTTACATACAGGACAGCCTCTGATAACATTCAGCAGGATTGATATCCTATTCCCCTTCCTCAGTACAGGGTAGCCAACCGAAGACGTTAACCTCCCCGTCTTTCCTTCGCTTTCATCTCTCTATCTCTTTCAGCAGGACGAGTGGTCTATGACAGCTAAATGTTAGACAACCAATGGCCTACATGGTGAAGAAACAATGCCTACACACTGCACTAGTTCATTCGAGATTCAAACGCAGTGGTTCGCAAACCTGTAATCGCCACAAACGTTTTGACGGACCCACAGGCAATTGGAGGACTCGTCTAGTACTCTGTACTTAATGCAAAGATGTAGGAGCAATACATATGTCAAGTTGAAGTTAGTGTGACTAAGCAATACATTTGCAGACTTTTTATTGCGATAGCAATTATATGGACACTCCAAGCGCATTTTTGCCGTCGCCGTCATCGTCGCAGTGAGGTTCCAGTATAAAGTCCAATGGCGATAAAATCGTTGCCGCACGCCGTGTGTGCGAGTGCCAGCGTGCGAGGGTGAGCCGGCAACCGCAGCCTCATCTTGCGCACGCGAGAGAGGAAGGCGGCCGGAAGCGCACGGTCTTCGTTCACGCGCGAGGAACAGGGAGGAGGCGACGGAGACGGGAGGGTGGGGGGGGGGGAGGGTGCGTTCTGCTTACGCGGCTGCTGCTCACGGAGCTATCTTGAAAGCGATCTGCGATGTGGCCGAAGTGTGCGCCTGCGGGGCCTCATCTTCAAAGCGATTTGCGATGGGACAAAGTGCATTCGCACAGTGCTGGTAGCATCGTATGCGCTGCGCTTTCGACGTTTAGTTCGCGTTGAAGCGAGAGCCAGCGCGAAGGTCACTTTGCTCACTGCCGCTGGAGCGCTTTATCACTCCAGCGTTTTGACAAGCTCCCGCAGTCATCGAGCGAGATGTGTTCATGTTTACCTGTGCGCGTGTGACGCCGTGCTTGTTTATTTAGTAAGTAAGTGAATATTTAGAACTTTATACGGCTGATAAAACTACTATCCTTATTTCGTATAGCTGTCTACAAATTTGCTATCGCAATCGATGCTTTGCCTTTCGGGCAAAATTGCAACTTTTTTTTTTACAGGTTCAATGAAAAGTACAAAGTTCCACATCATGTCACTAGGATTTCTTGCAATACAATGGCAGCTGCTTGCTGGCTTTTTCGACTACAGGAGACATCCGTCAGAGATGCATTACCACAGAACCTTCTGCAGAATCCCTTGAACTTTTGTCTACCCCATGGGCTCTGTATAGGCGTATATGTTTCTGTATAGAAACACTGGTATAGGGCGTGATTATGGAGACAGGAGAACAAGAGAAAAGAAAAAGCCCAGCAACAGCAAAAAAAGAAGCAATGAGGTAGTAGGAAACTGATGAAAAACTAAAACAAATGATGAAAAAAAGAAAGATAAGTCTGTCATTAATATAACAGGTGACTAAGAATGAGAAGAAACATTTTATTCATTCACCCAAGAAAATAAAAGCACAGCAACAAAATATACAGGAGGAAGTCCCAAAGCTCATCAGGGCTGTAAGGGGACCTCCTCACAGTTTAACCATTGTCAAAAAACAAATAATGGCTTATTTTGAAAAAGAAAGGTGATAAGCACACAAATCCCCCCCCCTCCCTCCCTTCACCCCCCCAAAAAAGGGCAGGGTGTGTGTGTGTGTGTGGAAGGGGGGGGGGTGTTATCAAGTAGACATACAGATCAAGCAGTCAATGTGCAAACGAATTAAATTAACAGTTGATGACAGAGAGCACTGTAAATAACCAATAGCATGGTTGGAATTCAACAGCACGTACCTAAGATCCTATTGACGACATCGCAGTTCTGCTCAATCTCGTGAAGCCAGCGTTTGACATTGGCAAAGGACTCCCCATTTGTGACATCATAGACCACGACCACACCATGGGTACCTCGGTAATACCTGGGTACAAATGAAAATGTCCAAGTCATACTGTAAACTGCCACTTGAATACATTCTGTGAGAGAAAACATTTATGACTTTTGTAGTTAAGAACTCTCACATGAAGATCTCTGCTGCGTCTACTTTCCACAGAAACAAATCCCACTTGAATAATTTCTGTAACTGTGCACAGGACTATTACAGCAGGTCTTATTTAGGTGGCTGCTCAAGAGCACCTTGCAATTGCTTTGCTACTGTTGTTTCTTAAAGGGACACTAAAGTCAAATAAGAAGTCAAGATAAAGTGATAGAGCAATGCTCTAGAACGGCTAAGGCGTCAATATAATCGCAAACAAAGCTTTAGTAATCGAGAAATTGAGGTAAATGCAGGACATGATAAGAGACTCCCTAGGGACATTCCGGTACTTACCTGATGACGAAGGCACTCCTCAAAAAAGATATGTCACTAGTACTCGACCACTCGTATTAAAAAGATTATTTCGTTGGATTATAAGACGGAAGAAAATGCTACTTGTCTACTTCTATTAGATTCTTAGAAAAAAAATACCTTTTTGGCGTTACGCTTGATAACGACGCGGGCGGTCAAAAGGTTTCGTTTTTGCTCGACTCTGCGCCGTGCTCGCTTTCGAGTTTCAGAAGTTTCGTTATCGCGTAGTGCTGCACTCATGGAGGAAAATCTTTTCCTACCTCCATGACTGCGCTGGTGTTGCTGGCTCGCTAAACTCGCACTTGAATTTGCTAGCAGCTTGAGAGTCGCGACGGCACGTCCAGACGGTGACCAGCTTCGTCGCCCGACGTCGCATTGCAGGAGTCCTCGCTGCTTTCGCGCTCGAAGAGCCGGTGTCGAGGCCGCCGTCATCGTAGGCAACGACGCCGGCAGCGCGAGCCCTCAGCAGCATGTCACGCTCATCGGAGCTTAAATCACTAAAATCGAGCCCAGCATCGCGAGCCAATGTGTCGTTGTCAGGGTTGTCAACTAGTTGGTCCATTGCGACGAGCGTCGACGATCACCGTGTTGACAATTCGGCGCGTGCTTTACCTTCCGCTAAGGTGACTAGCCACCATACTTCCACTTTCGCACTGCCGTCGGCTCTGTCTTGGCTCTGTTTCTGGCCGCGTGTTTGCGCTTTGTGCAAAAAAAGCCATAGCGCCGTCTGCGGGCGCCGTTTTACTCACAGGGGCACAACGTCACAATATGGCCATGACGTCACCACTCCTGGCTGGGGCGGGCGATTTGAATTGCGTTAGAGGTACGCGGACGCTTCAGATGCAATTTTCTCTTAAAATGAGTCTTTTCTTGGCACGAAACAAGCGTTTCAAGGTTTCTGGTATCATATTTTAACAGTCCATGTTGAAATAATATTTGCCTTTAGTGTCCCTTTAAGGCGACATGCTGGTCAAAAAACCAAAATTTTTTTCTCAAAAAAATAAAAAATCGATTTTGTGTCTTGTATGCCTCCAACCCTCCTCTTTTATGCCTTAAGAAATCAAAGCTGCAAATCAACTAGAAGTTGGTAAAAAATGCAAACAGCACTCGTGGTAGCCCGTGAAAGTGCAAATTTACCCTAATTTCGCGCATGCAGCATTTCGCTGTGCGGCGTTGCCTGCTCTTGAATTTTCACGGGGATGTAGTAGGCCTAACCCTCTTCTCCCACTCTTAGAGCCCACTTAAGCAGCGCTGCATTCTTGCTCAAAATACAAAAAAAAAAAAAATGTTTCCCTGCCGAAGTCTAGCATTACCAAATGTTTTTAAAACTTTCAAACCGTTTTTTTTTTTCTCAGTTTTTCCTCTTGTAGCGTTTTTAGAGTTCGTGCATAAAATTTGTGCACATTATGTAGTCTGATCATAATGAAATTTAGCATCCTTATGCTTTAATATGTCCTGAATGCAAAGAAACAACTTTCAGAGCTTTCCAAAAACATATTCAGTAAGATCATTTTAAAAGTTTGTTCGTTGAGAATGGTAAAACAAACTCAGCATAGCAATTCTTTTCTAGACTAAAACACAAATGTTACGTACACTATATAAATATTTTTTTGCTTTATTTAATTCTACTATTCATTAGGGGCAATATGAGCTATTTTTTGTGTTTTCTTGTACTCAGTGTTATCGAATAAGCTTGCACAAAAATGCAATGTTTTTACAATTGCATGGTGTGCAGAAAATTAACAAAATAAGCTATCCAAAAACTACAAGCAGATTTGAAAAGAGGAGTTCAAGCTCTGTAAGTGGCGAAAGCTTCATTGAGCTGTCACAAATATTTAAAGAAAAAGTTTTCCTAGTAGCATCTCCCCTTAAAGACAACACTTTCAGTGCATGAATAAGTAATTAAATATTGACAAATGATGCACTGACATGAAAAATCGAATGAAGTTCACTGAAAAACGTAACATTTTAAATCTTTTCTACTACCATTTATTTCTAATGATACTGAAAATATAATAAACACTTTGAAATTATATCTCCAAAATGAAGAATTAAATTGTAGCTGAAAGAGCTAGGCTAGTATTAGAAGCAACTTTTAGACCTGTGATGACATTAGTTTTCACAGTTTTCTGCACTGCTGAGTAGAGAAAGAAGTCTGCAAAAGTTTTAATTATAATGTAACTAGCAAGCACGCACTCTTTGATCAAGCATTATTTGCGTTTCACTACACCAAAAGAATACCATGAAAGTTCTGAATTCAATGAAAGCGTGAAATACAAGCAAAGTGCCAGACGGGACTTACGTCGATGTGATGGTGCGAAACCGCTCCTGACCGGCTGTGTCCCAGATCTGCAGCTTGACTCGCTCGCCATCTACTTCGAGTGTGCGGATCTTGAAGTCTACCCCGATAGTTGTGATGTAGTTCCCTGGTAGTAATTTAGCAAGCACAATTACTCAACTGTTCGAATGCCAGCTCACACTTCCCGACACAGAAATGCCCGCTATTGGAAATAAATGAATTATGAATGGAACAGTTCTAATACCAGACAATAATCAGGAACATTTCGTTTGAAGGTGTTCAAATAACGGTGTCATTCATTTCCACATACAAGCAGCACAGCAGCATGTGGCAAAGTTAAAGTTAAGCATGGGACCTGCCTTTTCCAAAACTGAGTTGTCCCATTCACATTACGTTCACAGTTGACCCATCCATATGGATTCCAAATATGAACCTATTATAGCGATTTCGCAAGAGTAACACATAAATTGCCTTTGCCTGCCAATGGTGATCGACAAATAGGTTGGTGGCATATGATACAAAATGCTTGCAGAACTGCACCAAGTGAGAAATGTGTGCATGGCACACGAAGCATGCGGCAGTGCAGTTGTCTCTTCCTAGGCTGTTAATTTATCTGCATCAATCATGTATGATCCCATGCGTCATTAATCTATTCTTTTACACACTTTCGAAATTCTACATTATGTTTTACTGACTTTTATAAAAACCCGTGTCCTTGGGCTCTGTAGTGTGTATGGCTGCTAAATATATTGTTAATGGGCAAAAAATAAAAATCATTACGGTATTAAGAATACCTTAATGACGGAACTTTACTGGTAAGACAAAATGTACGTGACGACACTAAATGCGATAGGCTTTTATCACAAAACAAGCCAAGGAAACAAGTATGCAATGTAGTCTAACATGCACACGACTCCATACAAACAACAAAGAGGCACTTTCAGTGACTGACAGCTCCCTTTCATGCTAGCACTGCAGGAGAGCTTTGTCAAGGCTCGCAGGAGAGGTTTCAACTCATACGCACTGTGAAGGAGTTGCCAAGTAAGTGTAAAGAAGAATAAATAAATAAAAGTAAGCGTAAGCTACGGTCGAGCTCTGCTGAAAGATCAATGATGAAATCTATCGCATTGAACTGAAAGTGCAGCCATCAAACATGCTGAATGCAACTGACGGCTACAAATTCAGCCAAGTCCCTGCGTCACTTGCCAGTTTTAATGAAATGTTTTCAGTTTGCAAGTCCAGAAACCTGCACTGATAAGTCTCGACGAACTTTCCATCCATGTTCAAGCACAATGCACAATGCATGCTGCTTTTAGAAAGTTAAGAGAAGACAGCAGTGTACTCCATGGTAGCATTTGCTAAAGAACAAGATCATGCAAGTTAAGCTTATGTAGCAAAGGCGACAGTGCTGTTGTTATGTTAAACAAACTGTTCCAGAAGATAAGTTCACATTGCAAACCTTTTGAACTATGCATTCTAAGACTTGCATGCCTTCTTAAATTGCACATTATATCAAATGTGTACCATAAGTTCAAAAAAATAATATGATAGCCGATTTGGATAGTTCAATGCTACCTACGCTATCTACATTAGAATCCATTAATCATATGCTAGCTACATAAAAAAAATAATAAACCTCTGTGTGCACCCTTCAAATTTTCAATGCAATTAAATCATTCACTTGCTGAAACAACAGACTTAACCCAAACAAAACTGCCCCAATGCCACTATGTATAAATAATAAAGGGTACGTAAACTTCGAAGAACCAAATAACAGCTGTTAGTCTATACAAAACGTTATGGACTAGCAAAGCTTGGACTAAGTTATGGTATACCAAGCTCAATGACATGATCTATCAGTCTTTTAGCATTGACAGAGCTAAATATCTAAAACTTTGTTAGAACTAAGCCAGCAAAACAGGGTTGGTAAATCACTGACATTTTGACAACTATATGTGCTGTCACGGTAGAGAAGAAACGTCAAAGCAAGCATTTCTAATACAGTGAGTTTGGTATTGAAAAGGCTCCATTATGAAGTACTGCAGCCTTTAACAGCAAGAAGCACATTTATACTATGAGAACTGTGGCTGAACAGGTACGATGTCACGAAAGTATGAAAGATGTAGCTGATGTGACCACGTGACTGAGTACTTACTGAGGTTGCACCGAACGTGCTAGTGGGCAAAAAAAAAAAAAAGAGAGGGACAAGTTAAACCGAGTGTCGAAAAATGTTACACAATTGGGACGTACCCGTGAAAGTGTTGTCAGCAAACCTCAGCAACAAGCTGCTCTTTCCAACTCCTGAAACGACAAATGGGGTGAGATCAGAGATAAAGGCTCAAACCTCTTGTGTGTTTACTAAGGGTGTGAGCTACCAGGCAGGAGTTGATCACTTCTGCTTTGAGAAGTACCAGTAACCTGAACATCTAAGCAAGGAGAACAAGGGCAGCTTACATATACTACAGAATAAGCTAAGCGAGATAGATAAAAAGGACACCATGCTCCATTTCGCACACAGCAGGTAATGCTACGAAGGTGAGAAAGACTTATTCACTGCTCCTCATATTCACAACGAGAAAATAGTGCGTTACGTGTGAAAGAAATATGAAGATATAAGTCAGGTAATTTCACGCAAAATTAAGTCTCGTACTTTTACGTCACAAAATAAGATATTATTACATGAGGATGTTGCTGATCTGAACCTGTTTACCACCATGTGAGCGGAGCGACATGTTTCTGCGACCAGCACCACTTTTGCGCTCAACCAAAATATAGTATGCTGAATACTAGACGCACAGAGGCGCGCAAGAAATGCCTCTTACACTTGTTGCATCCTTATGCAACCATCTGCACAGACATCAGACGAACCAAACTGCAGCACATCCCTTTGTACTGCTGTCAGTGCCAAGGTGCTGCCAGCTACAACGCATACAATGCGATCCCACTCAGCTCATAAACTGAGGAGCCAGAATGAAATGTATTGCGGCAACCCTGTCATGAACATGTGACAAGGAAATCAAAGTGCTCAAGTTTCAATTTGTCACCTAAATTTCATGGTGCTAAGCTCTTAAACTAGTGTTAAGCGTTTGAAGAAATGTGTTACACAGGCTTTAACTTAGCTGTCAAGAGGATACACAGGCTTTAAGTAAGCTGTCGAGAGGAAGAAGAGAAGAGAACTGAAGAGAACTGTAAGATACCATCACATTTTAGCCTATTTCTCAGCTGCGCCTTTATCTGAAATGAGCAAGAACAATCGGGGGAACCAATCATACAAAGCCAACAGATAATGAAGCCAAAGAAAGCCAGAGGAAAATTATCTGTTATTTCTTTATTAGCTATAAAAATAAACATAGACGAGAGTTAAATTATGTAATAATTTTTATAGTCTTAACAAAGGGACATTAAGGTGTAAGCACACACAACTTTTGCCACAGGTAGGAGTGAAACAAAAAGCTTTACATGATGCATGCAGTGAGTGCTCTGCCAGTTAAGCTACAGTGATGACTGCACTTCGATTCACCCAATCTTGTCTGTTATTGTACATGTATTTCAAACCTAGCCCTGGCAGTGTTAGTGAGCGCCACCCGTGGCCACAGCGGTGGATGTCAGACATCCATTAAACTGCAAGCAATTGGCAAACAGTTTTATAGAATATGAAGTTTAACATATTGTGATAGATCAAACTGTAATTTATAATTAATTCTATGGTTCGATATTAAAATAATATTTTTCCCTCATGCTTTCCATAGCCTTCAAGGCCTATTGGCTTCACATATTAAGTGTCTGAAAGTCGCAAGAAAAAGATTTACAGTACTACGCATGATATTAAGTTGCTTCACTTTTTCATTTGTAGCACTCAAACTGAGCCAGAGCAATATCAGGCCACAATTTTTTACACAAGGAAATGAGTCACTGCACACAGGTCAGATGAAACGAGGTCTGTCATCAGAAAAGATGGATTACAACACTAATCAATGTGTGCCTACACTGCAACAGTAATAAAAATTGCCAGTTTTTGGAAAGATGATACTTTATTGGATAGATTTCGGCGAAAGATATATGTCCCATGATATACAAGCACAGAGCAAACAAAGTGCTATTCCGACCGATATGGACCAACAAAGAATGCAATTATGCCATTAACCTTGGGTTTAAAGGCTTATCTTGTACAGCAGTAGTGAGTAGAAGAATTTGGCTCAGCTCAGACATGGAAAAGAAGCTGCTGGCATAAGTGCAAATAAGCTCCCACATTGTGTTTCCTAATATGGCATGCTCTTCAGATCCCCAAAATGCATAACAAAACTTCCTCTGAACAACAATAGTATTAGCAATAAAACTAGAAGCACTTCACATGCCCACTAACAGAAACATCATCATGGATTCTAAGATATTCTATAGGTTGTTCACCTCCCCTGTACTTTGCTGTGTTTGCGATGGCTTTTGTAAAAACAATGGCAAGCTAATGTATGACATGAAAAAAAAAAAAAAAAGCCGTGTTATGGTTCACCTGCAGAAACAAGACTAGTTCATTGTAGTTCAGCATTGGTTTCATTTCTTCTAAAATGAGACCACCACTGATGGCATTAAAGGCACACTAAAGAGAAAACACTACAAAGAGTTTAGAATGATGAAGTTTCTTTCAAAACATTACTTTCATTATTCAGTGGCAGTAGGTTATTTACTAAAATAGAAATTAAAGGTAAAAAGTTCAATTTTTTAAATTTCATGTGGGAATCACGGCTATGGTATGTCATGGATTAACTAGACCTGTGCAGATGCCGTCATAATACATTATGTGTCCGTGAGCTGGAGCGGAAACTTCAAGGTGGTGTTGTCACCTGTCTCATTTTTACTGGCTTATCAAGACTTCTGTCACAGTAAGAGGGGCTTTTTTTTGTTATTACAGAAAGCTAATTACAATATAGATCTAAATACAGATCAATTTGTTTTTTTAGTTTAGTGTCCCGTTAAAGGCTCGCCACGTTTCCTGTATATGCCAGATGCGACACAAACTGTGCCTGCAGCTGTTCGAAATTAAATGTTTTGAATGCATCATCTCAAGAAGCAGTTTCGAGAAATACAGAAAGATTGAGGTGCTCTAAATAGAGTTCATGAAACATTTCTTCTCCTCGGTGCTAATTTCTTGCAGAAGGTCATTCCACGGCCAGCAAGCATGCAAAAGCGACCAAGTGCTGCAGAACCTCAATGCGGCCAGCTAAAAAGTGATCCATCAGAAACTACATTTATCCATAGTCACATCAGAAACAAATTTTATCCATAGTCACATGACCCCTTTTTAGCTCTGTTCTAAAGCCTAGTGTACTACTAAGAATATCGACATAAAGCATTATGCCTCCCGCCCATTAGTGACAGTGATAAGAACCATCTAAGTGCGCACTCAGTGTAGCTAGACGACTTTTGTACTTTCAACAATCGGTACTTGAAACCACGATCAGCTAAACTTGACGACCGCGCAACAAACTGCACGGGAACGATTCCAACAAACAGCTTGTCTCTTTCAGTGCGTGTCATGATCGGCACTGGCGCGCTGCGTCGGGCAAAGAATTCCTGTCTTGTCCAAGTGCGCACAGGACCACAAACAATGGAAAGTGGGGCACGCCGAACGAGCGAAACGCGTCGTTGAAGAATGCCGGCGGCCCGGAATAAATTTACGCTAGAAAAGAAAATAAGAAACTAAACACGCGTCTAGAAAGCCCAAGGTAAAAAAGCGGCGCCGCTGTCATCGCCGGACGCTCGAGTGATTCCGGGAAACCGGGGGCGCGCGAGTTTGGTTACGCAGACGTGGACAGCACGAACCCGGCCCCTGTCGAGCAAACGTCTGTTGACGCGTTCACGGCGCGCTACGTGATAGCTACGACTTCTGAGTTCACAGCACAACTGCTCTGAGTCACATGTACCCGGAGAAAGGAAGCGTGCCGCGAATGCCCTCACTTGCATCACGCCGCGGGCAAAATGACGTCTTTCCTCACCGCTTCAAGCGAACGAACCACGCTAACCTCGCGCAACACGAGCCTCATGTGCTAAGCGACGCTGCTGTTTTTAAACCGTTCGCTCAACCGGACTCTGCGGTAGTACGTCTACTACCGATCGAATTCGGTTAACGGCGCCCAACGACGGCTCATCGTACGCGTGCAGTGCTTTTTTTGAAACGACGTCAGCGCGGCACACAGAAGGCACGGGCGGAGCGTAGACCTGCCAGAGAGGCTCGGTAGAACGCGTTCACGCTTCCCATGTGGATCACGCCCAGCAGGCCAGGCCGCGGCCACTAACCTCGGCTACCCAAACAAACTCTGCGGCGCATAACTTTGCTTTTTTGGCAACCCGGTGAAACAAGCGACCACAAAAACTGGCCACCAGAGAGTTGTTTTATTTTCTTCTCTCCTGCGTGGTTTACAGATGCGACGGCACGCGCGTTCCGCAAGCGCGCTTTTTCACTTGGCGCTCCCGCAACTCCGCCAATTTCGCCAGTCACTGCGCTTAATTGAGCGTGCAGAATGCCAAATGATGCGCGCGGTCACCGCCTGCGATCGCATTTCAGACAATGAAAGCGCGCCCGTAGACGCAACACCCCCTAAACGCAGGTGTCTCAGCGTTGCTGCGTGCCCGAAGGGTGGCAGATCGCAGTCCGCAATCGCTACCGTGACCCAAGCCCACCACGGCGAAACAACCACTTTAGCAGTTCGCGACAGTTCAAATGTAACGTGACAAATGACACTAGGAAAAATCTTGTTTTAGACAAGGAAGATGAGCAACACAGTGGCGTCTTATGATTCAGGAGCGGCTCCATCAACGGAGATAAAAATATTCAGATACAGTCAGTGCTTTCCTGTCGCTGAACGGCCAGTAGTTACGATTACGACTCGAACCTTTCGGCAGCGTGCAGCACGATCACGGAAGATCAGTGAACTTGGACGCGACGTTTAAGGAAGCACTGATGTGCTTCAATTGGGGCAGACCGAAAGAGAAGTGCACTTTTTCTTTCGCTCATAGCAAGCGTCAGAGCAAATCGGCATGAACTTTGTTCGCCTTTGGAAAGGCAACAGCCACGGCAACAGCATACTTGAAAAGGCTACTTACCGCTGTCTCCGATTATTAGTAATTTGAATAAATGGTCGTATTCTCTAGCCATTCCTAGGATTCAGGCGTGGGAGATTGGAAAACAATTTCATAAACGACGTCTACACGGGCCAAATGGGCGTACAAGAGCGTTACCACGACAGGGGTGGAGGCGCTAGCGTCGCTCGCATTGCCTCGGCTTCCTGAAGCGCTTTAGGAATTTCCGCTCAAACTAGGGAATACAAATTGCCATCGTAATCAATGGCGTCGTTTGCGTGGGTTGCGTTTCCATTGGTACCATTGGTTTGGCAATTGTTTGGCACGTGCGATTTGTGTTGGTGCTCTGCGTTTTAAAGCAACTTCTCCTCGTTTAAAGTCAACGTTAACTACTGCGCCGTGATTGTCGACTGACATGTTGCTAAAGAGTCGTTGAGATGTGGTTTAACGCGGACTGTTCTGCGGAAGTGCCAGGCAAGGATTCCTTCCAAACAGCTTTGAGAGTTTGGATCGACAAACCACACACTATCAATAGGCGATTGACTGGTGTCAAACCTCTCCGTGAGCGTCTGATCAAGCCCACTGTACTGAAGTCCGATGATTCGCTTACCGCTCTGACGGAACAGCTGAGCAGCGTGGACGTAGATGGACTTGGCAGTGTGCTGGAACCCCTGACCCATCATCCCGAATGCTCGTGGAGGGATGCTTCTGAAATCGTTGGTTATGTCCTGGAAAGAGACCTGTTGCCGAAGCAAATTGACCGTTTTTCTCCCGTTAGGGAGGTGGTGATTGTGTTCAGTGACTGTGCTGTGTTTTACAACGCCTCCAAAACATCCGCAGTGTCTCCCAGCATCACGTACAGGCTACGCTTGAGTGATGACTCGAGGTAATGCAATGTAGCGTTGTTGACCCATGATCAGGTCATGGCTGCGTTGTAGTGCACGTTAAAGAACACCAGGTGGTCAAAATTAATCCGGAGCCCTCCACTACGGCGTGCCTCGTAATCATACCTGGTTTTGGCACGTAAAATTCCAGAAAGCAGAAGAGAAGGTCATGGCTACCTGCAAACAAACCGTACAAAGCTTGGTGAATTGCGAGTGCACAATTCTTTTTATTTTCTTTATGTCTCATAGCACCAATGTCGTCACATTTGTAGAAACGACAGAACACTGCCACAGTGAGCTATGTAGTGCTACTGCATCATAATCTCGAAAAGTAGAACGCATTGTTTAAAGTTGAAGCGTGTTACCAGATGGGCAGTTAGACGCAATTCATTGATTTCATTCTAGAATTCATTTGGAATTCTTCAAGTTCAAGTGCGAAGATGAAATGTCGGGGGCGTCGTGGCTCAAGGACCACGTTCTGCCCAAGGTTACCAAGTGGGCTTGCAGCGAACCGATGACAAAGGGTAAGCAACTGGTGGTGCCCTCACTGAGCCAGGTGCCCATTGAAAAGTACAACACAATGTACTTCAACTTGAAGAAGAAGTACGGCAAACATCTTTGCAAGGTAAGTGATAAAGCGTGTTTTTGTAGAGGTGTAAGAGCTGCCAACTTTTAACACTGCCTGAGAAAAGTGGCCGGGGGATCAAAGTATGTTAGTTGGTACTGCAAAAAATCCCAGTTTTGGAAGAGCAGCCTGAAGCCGAGACAAAAGGAAATTTCTCGTGTTGCATACTCCTCCTAAGCCAGTCACCAACTGAAGCTATCATTGTTTCAAAAGTCCAGGACCGGGATAGCTTAACGATTGTATTCCTTTTTTCACTTTGTCAGTGGTCAAAGCAGCACCCCACCAACATTATCACTGGGATTGGCTGGTCATAAACGGTGGGCGGTAAAAAAAAAAAAAGAAAAAAAAAATTGTGAAAGGAATTTTTACATTATACTGGCCCAGCATATATTCACAGTTAGTGTAACTGTTGGTTGTAGTCGTATCTCCATGAGCCAATTGGTATATTAATGCAGCAACAGTCATTAAATGATTCCTTAAAGGTAGCATCAATGCATGCAGATTGTAGGATCATTCAACGGCATTGTTAGAACAAATCCTCGAACCGTATCCTCCTAAGTCAACCGCTGAGCTTTGTGTCCAACATTTTGTAGCAATGAATTGCATTCAATTAAAATAAATGCGTATTTAATGCATATTTATTTAGCAAGTTTTGTACCATTAGCGCAATGAAATATCTGCATCCTTATATGCTTACCTCTGGCGGATCTGTGGAAGCTTCAGAATAGGACTCTGACAGTGTGTTATAATTCCCTCTTTTGTTCAATCTTTAAATGCGCCTTGCATTAATATTTTCCAATACTGCTATTTTTGCCTGAAAATTAATAGGGCTCAACAAAAGTGTATTTTGCAAGTTCTTTCATTAAGTTGTTCCTGTGATTGCTAATAAATGTAATCCTTTTCTCTAGATCTGGCCTGAAACCACTGATCCCTTAAAATATGTGTATGAAGACATTGCCATTGCAAGCTACCTGTTGGTAAGCATTTGTCGCAGTGTTCCTATATATGGCTTGCATGGGTGTTGCCGCAGCTGCAGTGGAAGCAAGTTTTGTACCATTAGCACACTGAAAATGCTGCATCCTTATATGCTTACCTCCAGTGGATCGGTGAAAGCTTCAAAACAGGACTCCGACAATGTGTTTATAATGTGACACTGCAGCAACCTGTCACATATGAACCTGAGTGTTATGATTGCGGATATAACAAAATACTGTATACAAGAAGTAAATCGGAAATTTCATTGGCTGTGCTGTATGTCAACAAGTGCTCTACTGATGCAGTGAAGTTGAAAATGCGGGCTTATGTAGTGTTAATCATAGAAAAACAAATTTATGTTTGTATGCTGATCAGGACATTTAAACGTGCAGTAAAAAGTTGAAACATTTGCAGCCAACTTATAAATGTAGTCGTCCATATGTTTGAGTCTTCCATTGCACAGAAATAAATATTTCGGGTGTTCGCGTCATCTATAAACAGCAAACAGAGCTGTTATCTATATATATATATATATATATAACATGATTGCAGTTACAATGTGGTCATAAAATTGATGCTGACACTAGAAAGTGCCATCCCAAAAATACATAGAATTACGTCAGAAGTATGTTCTGTGTGATTGCCACTTTACAGAATGTTCATGACGAGCCTGTTTTCCTTTCAAAATTTTTATGCCTGCTTGTTTTTAACATATAGCTAGATTTGTAGGGTGTGGAAGCGAGTGTACTAGTAGCTGCAGACTAACTCGATTCCATCGTAAGGTTAAACAAAAGGCATTTTAATAACACTGACTTGGTCAGTGAAGCCCTGCTAGTAGTCGACAGTCCCCATTCTCTTCTCGTGCTCGACCATGCGCTTCTTTTCTTGCCCGCACGGCGCTTACTATAAAAACAAAGGGCACGACCGCATTTTTTTTCATGATCTTCCTTGGCAGGCCGTCTGGGACGAAGATAAGCAGAACGGTTGTGACGAGCCACCCACCTTCATCGACGTTGGCTGTGGCAATGGGCTCCTTGTCTATCTACTGACAGCTGAGGGGGTGAGTCTTGCTGAAGTCTAGCTTGGTGATGACAGGCATGTTCGTGCGTTTAACATCCACATAGCATGCTTTGGTGCCAAGTAAACGCTAATTGCATGCTACCTTGTTGGATATGTACAACTGACCGATACAACTACATCAAAACCACGAATTTCACTGCTCAAACATGGTTCCAGTTGAAGGTATCTTACTTTGATACGCTCCTCTGCATGGAAACAGTCGGGAATATCTATAATGAGGCATCACTAGGAGCAGGGACGTGGCTTTTGTGTGTAATACTCTATCTAAAGCGAACACCATAATTGGTTGTTCTGATAAATACATCGTAAGGCTTATGTTGGAGGTGATTTAATGTGAATAGCTGTTCAGCTACAAAAACGCAAAATCATATAATTCGAGCCTTAGTGGAGTCTTAGTGCCCGTGCTATGCAAGCCTCTATTGCTAGAAATTTTTACACAGTAATTTCTTCTATTTTGACTTTCAGAAACTGTTCCGTAAGTAAAGAATAAACGGTATGCAAATGTTTTATTCACTGCTTAATTTAAATTATGCCGTGTCTCAATCCGCGTTAAATGGTTCCTAGTATTTGTGCAGCCTTTGCTGCACTTTGTCAAGTATGCCGTAAGGCTCCTGTTTGGAAACCTACCTTTGAGCTCTTTGCTGTGAGCTCGTGGTTAAAATACAGTGTGTGGAATAATGAATCTCGTGTAACTCGACTGTCACTGCTGTTGATGCCAGGGTGAGTAACAAATTAATTTTTTGATGCAGTACGATGGTGTTGGTGTGGACGTGAGAAGACGAAAAATATGGGACGTCTTTGGAAGCACTACGAAATTACTGGTGAGTAGGCGTCAGACATTTAGGAAAATGTATTATGGTGGAGCTGATGGAAAAGCTCTCACCTGCGGTGAAATCTTTTTTGAAGCCTTGAATTCTCAGACATGAAACTGAAAGGCAAGGGTAAGTTAGGTGATGATGCTCACAAGATCATCTTGAGGTGACTTCATCTTCTGTTTGCTTGAACTCGTTCGCTATTGAGACAAGTGATGTGACCACACAAGAGGGACCTGCAAGATCACAATGGGCTTCCATAGTCTTGGAAGCCAGTGTGTGAATAAAAATACCAGCTCATATTTCCCACTGCTAACCTGACTGACTTACTAAGCTGTGCTTACATGATTTGTTTGTGCGATACAATTTTATTTGTTCTTTTTTGTACAACTACCAGCTCGAGAACGTAGTTCATAATATATTTGGAACCATGCTCTCAATATAATGTGAGATTATGTTTATGTTCTGACTTTGTGCTTTAGAATGCATTTCACTTGGGCGGGTCAATTTGTTTTCTGGCATGCTTGACGGTCGGGGAAATGAAGGGTACAGAGGTGTGGTGTGCATAATGGTTGAAATGTTCACCTTACATAAAATTGTTTTACATGTCAGATGCGAGTCACAAAAATGTGCAGTGACTGAAAGTAAACGACATAAGATATTGCTTGAACTGTGAGTAGCTGTATACTACGCAATCCCATATCCCCAGACATGATACAAATTATCAAACGTTTCGTATGTTGGTGTTTCAGCTTTCAGTTTAGATAAATAATGTACACGGAAGTGTGGTTAGCTGATGTCATCCAAAGTGGACAGGCATCTGTAATAGCTGACGGTCAAATTTTTATGGCTTCCTTGTTCCAAAAACTTCTTTGAGCAGCTGTATCCTAGGTGTCAGTGCTGTTCTTGACATATCAACTCTTTAATGCAATTCACCACTTGAAATTGAAGTAATAGCTATGTTGTGCCTGTACAGTTATTGCGTAGCAGCACAAGACAATAGATTTCATGCTGATGTTTCACCCCGACTCTATTGTTCTTGTAGGAGCAGCCCATCACGCCTGAAACACGTTTCCCAGAATACACTTGGTGGATTGGAAACCACTCAGACGAGCTGACCCCATGGATACCGTACCTGGCCTCAAGGTGACAGTGTTTGAAGTTTTCTGCCCAGAGACTATTTTAATGCCATGTTGTCGGGTCAAGCTAAGTAAACTCTGATAATGTGTCGCACATTAATACAATGCATATATGGTATGCACTTTTTATTAGCCTAAACTTCACTAAGTTGTGTGTAGGGTGTGTAGAATAGCAGTGTGGGAAAAGAAGTGACAGGCTTAATGGGTTGAAGCCTCCCAGTAGCTCCCAAATCCCCAACAGTTTAAGCTGTTTAAATGGCACAGTCATCACATCATGTTGCCTCTTTCCCAAAAGCACCCTCTTCCTCCCTTCCCAATGAAAACATCTGACTGTGTCGGTGCTTCGTTTTTCAGGTTGCTTACATAAACATTCAAATTAATTTTCTGTCTGTATGTTTCTAGCATCAAGATACTGTAGTAGTAGCGAGAAAGTTTCTAGTTGCCTCTACCCTTTTGCACCTGAGTTGTGCTATTGAGCAGGAACAGAGTGCAGAGGCATTGAAATGTGAACATGTTTTGTCTCACAGCTTGTGTCTTTTATCTGTCATTAATGTGGCACATCATTGCTAGCAGGCCGGAAAGACCATTTGAAATAAGGTGCAGTAGGAAAGTTTTCCTGAAGTAGACTTGTACCAATGTCTGTCAACAGATCAAGACCAGATGCACGGGTGTTCCTGCTGCCCTGCTGTCCTTTCACCTTTCATGGGAAGTACCAGCGGCAGCACGGTGGCATGAGCCAGTACCAGTCGTACCTGCTTTTCCTGCAAAGCCTCTGCCACGACCTTGGCTTTGATGTCACTTTGGACAGACTACGCATCCCTTCCACCAAGAGGGTGAGGAATGAGGGTTGGCATTGTCTCCACCAATCACAAGTTCCTCACGGAAACTTGAAATTTTGCTGTGTACCAGATCTGATTAAAACTCCACTGTGTGTACATGCTCTTCAATAGTTTGAGATGAAGAATATGGCATCTCAGGCTGCAGAGCTTCCAATGTGACTATAGTGGGAAATCAGCAGTCTGAAAAAGTGGCTGGCCCTGTGCTGTGCATGGCAGTAATCACTTATGGTGCATTTTGCGCAGACATACCATATTTTTGTGGGTTTAACCCGCACCCCCAATTACAACAGCCCAAAAAGAAGAAAAAAATAAAAATATCCGGGTGTATAATCCGTGGCAATAACTGCATATAACAATGCTCAAATCTCTGCAATCAAAGTCTCCACTTGCGGATGCACGACTCATCCACGTCGTATCTTTGACTAGCGGCTTGGTTCCACCATTCTTTGGCGATGCTGGCAAAGCTGTATTCACATGCCGGCGTTATCGTGGATGAATCAGTCACGTGGTATGTGGTGTGAATCGGGTCACTTTGCAGCTAGCACTCGCACAACAGCAGATGGAGAAGCCCTTGCATAGGCAACGGCAACAGAGCAAATGCGACCGAGCCGAAAATCCGAGCGGTGATTTGGCTCACCACCATATCACAAAGTGCTTCGTGCGGACCGAGGGCGCACTGCAAAAACGGGTGGCATATGAGTTTAGTAGTTAGTGAATAGAGCGTGCAGCATGCGATTCACTAACTACCAAACGCAATATAGCGACCCGTAAAGAGGAGAAGAATTGGCAGCCATGAAAAAGGGGAGAAGGGAGCTTCAACACGTAGAGGTGGGTAGATGGAACATTTGTACGCAGACATTCATTTCGCAGCCTGTGAGGTGTATGACCAAGCGAGCTTTCATGGCATTCGAGAGCTTTAGCTTGTCCATAAACGTGGTACCCTTTACGAAATACCACGTTACCAGAGCCGTGGACGGCAGTAGCAGCGCTGGTAGGGACACCTTGTGATACTTGGTCCAACTGCAACATGTTTGAAACATTTGTGTCACGTGTGTTGATTATATGGCACTACCAATGCTTCACAACAGCACTTATCGCGAACATAGCAGTATGCTATGTTCTGTCCGTGTTCTCTCCGGTTGAAGATTGTGCCACAAGATGGCACCACCAATGTGGCTGTTCACGCAAACGTTTCCAGTAACTCACCGTTGTATTCTAGAGCGTCCCACTCAGCCCTCCACCTCGACTCAAGAAAGTATATGGCAGTGCCTGCCCTCGACAGCAGTAATCACTGCGCTTCGTGGTCATCCACAGCATTTCTTGAGAAGTGTAGAGTCTTCGTTGGTCGAGGGGCAGCACTATGCTCTACTCGGTGGAGTGGAGGAAGAGCTTCGAGTCGAGGATCGTTTGAGAATACGGGTGTCAATCACTTCCAAGGAGGGTAAGACAGTAAACCCTCATTGTAACGAAGTGAATGGTAAGGTGAAGAAATGATGTATAAGTGGTAATTTGATAAATGCAACTGCTCCATAAAAGTTAAAAAATTACAGCTGAGATAGGACAACAACTCTGTGGAGGTCTAAGTCTGGGATATTCACTGAAGCAAACCTTTATTGAGGTGTAAGAAAAGCGCTCAGCTGGGTCTGTCGAGTAGAATGCAGCCTTGTCTAGGTTATAAATGTTTTTTCTATTCATATTGCTGAAGTAGGGAGCTCAGCCGATGCTTACGCCATCCCTCCATGGTGTCACGGTCCACGGCTGCGCTTTCTCCAACACTCGATTTTGAGGACACTCCATGCCATCTCTTGAAGGGTTCAAGCCAGCCACTGCTACATTTAAAATCTTGCTTGTCCATTTGGAGGGCTAGAGCTTCAGCTTTTGCCGTCGGTACAGGCCCATTTACAATTTACAGGGAAGTTTGCACTTCTGGTGTCTTTCAGCCACTCAAGAAGTGCACTCTTCACTTCAGGACACTTGGAATCACAGTTGTGCTTTCATTTGGCTGAGAAGCTGTTCTCGAAACCGTTCAGTTACAGCTTCCTTGTTCTTCAGTACAGTTGGCAACTTTGATCGTGGTATGCCGAATTGCTTTGTGATTTCACATTTCTGCCAGCCACACCTTTCCGTGTCATGTATCAAAAGAACTTTTTGCTCTAAAGTCAGCCACTTTTGCACAGGGAGTGGCAGTGGCATTTCCCACTGCGGACCACAGAAGCACATGCGAGGCACGCGTACAGAAGCAATCCACAAACCTCGTGTTCACAAAGCTTGCAGCGAGCGATGTGAACACATACAAAAGCACAGAGGCAGTAGTGCATCTTGGTTCAGGCAGTTAGGGTGACCTTGGGCGACATGGTGCATGCCGGCTATGAAGAAGGCTGTGCAGAGTAACATCTGTTTTGTTGTGCACTTCTTCCACATTGCCACGGCACCATGGCAGCGGCGCTCGTGGCTAACGCGTGAGCGCAACATGGAAGAAAAGGGTGCGCAGGCACTGCAGTGATGGTAGCTGGTGATGGAAGAGGGTAGCTTGCCACTGATGACACATGGGCACAGCATGGAGGAAAAGGGGACGCAGGCATCGCGATGTTGTAGCTGGCGATGCAGAATATCACTCACTCGCTCGGCCCAAGAGGCACTGAGTGCCGCCATGAGTGTGCTCCCACTCCTAGCTTGTTTGCTCTAAGGGTAAGCGGAGCAGCCACTCGGTATGCTTCAAGCAATCTGGTTTGAAATATGTGTGTTCTGGTTCGGACTGGGGGAAATTTCGATTAAAGCGATAATTCAAGTAAAACAGTTTCGTTATACCGAGGGTTGACTAGATTTACTTACAATCTATCATTGTAATCCTACTTTAAGAGACTCTCTTTTGTCACCACCATTGTACATTTCTTCCAGAAACGATCATCAGTTCAAAGTTGACGTGCCATGTTGCCGCACGAACACCCACTTCAATTCATTCATTCCCACAACAAGCAACGACTGGAACCGCCTTCCCGCTTCCATTGTTTCACTCGTAAATATGCACGAATTCAAACAAGCCCTTGTTAACCACTTTTTGTAACCTCACTACGCTGCTAAAATGTGTTTTTTTTTTTTTTGTGTGTGTTTACACTACCCACTCCTCTCTGTAATGCCTCGGCCTTGAGAGAAAATAAATGAAATAAAATGAAGTTAAAGCTCTATTGTCATAATAAGTGTTCTACTTGGCTTCCCACAGATTTGCTTGGTATGCAAGCCAGGAGAGCGAAAAGACCGGCGAGCCGCTGCTGACGACATTGAGGGCTTCATTCCGAGCCGCATCGACTTGCAGCAGGAGACTCGACTAAAGCAAGAGCACGAGGTGCATGCAGAAAAGTTTGAGCCAAGAGCCAAGACGGAGGCTGTCCGCAACTGTACTCAGCTGGACAGGGATTTTCTGGACTGCACGGTGGACCTCTTGGCCAGGAAGCTCCTCCAAATGGGTGCCGACTCACCCTGTGGGTCACCCGAGTCTCCAGAACAAGACCATTGGCTGAAGGGAGGCAAGTTGAGCTTCACTTTATTTTTGTTTGTTTATTTTTGTGTCACTGGAGTCCCCGTTGTCATCCAGAAAGCAGCATGAGCTGACGAGGGGCACAGTAGATGTGAAATGTACTGAAGAAGGATGAACTGTTGGACTAGTTGGTCTTGCATAACTGCGGAGAGGACTTATACTAAAAAAGATGTCCCCCCTTTCTTAGCTGAGTCCCCTCTTTGTGATGTGAAATGGTTTCATACAATCACAGCAAAATTTTGGACTAAATTGAAAAGCCTTGTTTCTGGTAGTACAGATACAAAGCAACGACCGCGCAGAATTTTTGCATTTGAAATACAAGCAGATGTAACACAATTGGCATATTTACACCAAACTCAAAGAAACACCGCCATTACTGCGCTCCAGAAATGACGCGGAACCCGGAATGTGAAACGCCTTGTTCCAAAGTCGCGCTACTGTCAGTGGGTGGTCTGGGTATTATAAGGACTGACGTGTCTTTCTTCAACATGTATTTTGCAGGCAGCCTCCATCTGAGTGAGCTTGCAGAAGTGCTAAGCAAAGATGACCTAAACATGTTGAAGAGCCAGTGTGGGGGCCTCCAGACACTGATCAGAAACCACAAGCACATTTTTCAGGGTAAGTTTTGTCGTACATGGATGTACGAGCAGAGCACCGTCCACTATCATCATTGTCATCAACGGCACAGCTAGGCACGAGCGTGTGAGCTCTTGTATGGCCAGCCTAGTTTGTATGTAGCCTTGTGATAACTAGCAGGTTCTTGCATACCTCAATAATATCTGTCCTATGACCATGTAGGTAGTCCTTTGCTTCCCTCAGTTACGCAACAAGTATGGTGCAAGGGAAATAATAACAAGAATTAGACCTGTATGGATGGCGATAAATCGACACATTGTCCCACTGATGGGACAATGTGGCCATTGTGAGCACTTCACCTTCAGTGTGTGCTCTGAAGTGTACATGCTCTGCAAGATGGTGAAACACACATTGCGCATGACGCGTTGCCTTGAGCCAGCTGGGGTGCAGAGTATATATTTAACGCAACAACAGGAGGTGAAGTTGTAAACAAAGGTCTCTAAACAAAAGTTGTAAACAAAGACATCCACTCTGAAATTAACTGATACAGTTCACATTTAGTTGTTTGATCAGTGCAAGGCACTGAGACTATTCTATGTTGTGTGGCTGTTCTTAAATTGAAATTTTTTGTCAAATGTTAAATTTTTTACCATTGTTGTGGTCTCTAAACTTTTCCTCCCAAGGGCACATAATGCACCCAAGTCTCTGTGCTCGCACTTTCAAATTTTATTTTGTTAGCACTGATACACCAAGTGAAAGCAAGGGTGGGTTACTCGTTTAGTGCTCAATGCTTTATTTAGAACTGGCCGTGTCAGACACTGTGGTCTCCAACCAACTTTAGTGGCACCTGTAGCAGGTACTATCATCTTTTTTTATCATCATCGTGTTTCCTGAGCAGAAGCTGCCAGATAACCTTGTTGCCCATCAAGAATTCAATCTTGCTTCTGTGATGTGCGAGCTGTTGTGAGCCTGGTCTTCTGCTTTCACTTTTTTGGGAGTGCTCACTGCTGTCATTCCATTACCGTCATGACATTCAGTATTCACTGCCATGATTGCCCCTAGTTGTTGTCATTGTTGACAGGCCATGGGCCAGCTTAGTCAACTACCATTCTTTCCGCATTTTTGTCCAAATGTAACCTCATGCAACTGAAACCTTTATCGAATGCAACTTGCATGGTTTCAGCACTGAAAATAGACTGTAATGCATATCTTCATTTCTAAGTACAGTGTGCAGCGATTGAAACCCGATACTCAGAGTGCTAAGGACAACAAGCTGATTAATTATGATAAATACAATGAAAGTGAGAGCCTTTGTATACGCATTGTGACTGCATTTGGTCTCCTACTGATCTGTGCTGATGAGCGCTGGTTGCAAAATTGTCTGAGCATCGCATTTCAGTCCCTGAGCACTGTACCTTAGTTACTGATAGCTTGCTGCATTCTTGTTATGAAATGCTAGGAGACTCTCGGGCATCTGCAGCCCTGCGTTTTCTTGCCCAACATCTGCGAGCATTAAACATGAAAAATTTTCCAATATTCGATTCGATATCGGACTTCCTTTTTCTTGATTTGATTCGATAATCAATTCGAAATGTACTATTCGGTATTCGCACACCTCTAATCCTAGGTATACACACTATATACCATAATACCTTGCTATAGTGAAGTTGAAAGTATAGCTGCACTTTGTTAGTACTACAGTTAAACCTGCTTATAACGAACCTCCATATAACGAATTCCTGGATATAACGAAGTTTTTCTATTCCCCACCGTTACTTCATAGAAGCACATGTATTTGAGACCTCTACGTAACGAAATGGCAGCGGGAGACCCCCTTGATATAACGAATTTTCCCCTCCGACAACCTAGAAATTTCACCCCAAATTTTGTCATTTTTGCGCGAGCAGCAACCGGAAGCACCTTCTCCGCCGCGACGGAATGCGAAGCGAGCACACGTGTACGTGCGTGCGAGCGTGTGCGAGGCAGGCCTGCATCCCTCGACCTGGCGATCTTACCGCCACGGGCATGACCTTTCCCCCTCCATTCATTCAAACCTGATCCTGCCGCTTCCTGCAGCTGGCCTAGCCCGCCAAGCCGGCACTCTCTCCTTTTCCAGTTGATGTTGCCGACGCGCTGGTACAGGCTGTGACGCATCACACTCGATGAGCACGGACACGCGCTGTCAAAGGCTGGCGGCGTGTGGAAGCGCCGCTAGAGAAGCGAGCGAAGTGACCTTCGTGCTGTTGTCTATCGCTTCAACACAAACTGAGCGCCGAGAACACACAGCACGTACAAAGCTACGAGCCGCCGACGCATCTACTGTTTCTGGCAGC
Organism: Dermacentor silvarum; assembly: GCF_013339745.2. NCBI lineage: Eukaryota > Metazoa > Arthropoda > Arachnida > Ixodida > Ixodidae > Dermacentor > Dermacentor silvarum. The sequence continues at coordinate 234,295,687 of NC_051156.1, forward strand.
CCGCGGGTAGCCAGAAGTGGAAAATCGAAGAAGCCCACTAGACTCTGCCCCAACGCAGATCGCTTTCAAGATACGGCCCGCGCGACCTCGCGCCGCCGTGCAGTATGCAGTTGATGCCAGAGTGCAGTACAACGCCACCCCGCTATCCCTCCCCCCTCGCTCCCTCGCCGGTACCTTGTGCACAACGGAAGAAGGCGCGCTTCCTCCCTGCTTTTCTTTCTTCCGCGCATGAGTTAGACACTGTCGTCGGCTCCCCTCGCACATTTTAACTCGCACATTCAGCATACGGCGCACCGCGGCTACGTTATCACCCTTGGACTTTATACGGAACATCTATGAGCCAAAACCAATTTTAGGGCCACAACGCGTCATAGAAACCGTCTTTAAATAGCAAATACGGATCTCAAGGGCCATACTTTTGCTGGCGGAAACCGAAAATACGTCGCAGTTGTCGCCCCCGGCACTTTGGGCGGCCAATGCCATCATCAAGCCACCAAGCCAAGCGACATGAAAAGTCAAAATGGCCGCTCGGGCCGGCGCAGGGTGGCAGTTCGCAACGTATGATGCGGGAACGGTCCCACAGTTCCAATGCAACAGCGGGGTTACTAATGCATTGGGTTCTATGGGAGCTGTGCCGGGACCCGCCGAAAACGACGTAACAGCCAGGAAAACGCAGCCCCCGGGAACGTAACAGTGGGGTTCTACTGTAACACTATACGACGCTATGACGCTATCGTGACGCTCGCTCTTCGTTTTCGATGCCTCGTGCTTGTGTGAAACGACACGCGTCCACGCATCCTGTACCTGGTATGACATTCCAAGGATGAGTGCTTCGACGAAAACGGAAAACGGGTGCACGTTACAATTGAGGGCGCGTTAGAATCTAGTAATTACGGTAAGCGTTTCTTTTTCGAATTTTCGTGCCGGACCTGCATATAACGAAATCCTCTTTATAACGAAATTTTTCGGGAATTTGTCAATTTCGTTATATCCAGGTTTAACTGTATATTCATTATGTCGCTGTAAAGATAGTCTGCCCTCGTGGAGGACATTGGCTTTCATGAAAAGAAAAGGGGTGGGGGGCTACAGTTTATAACCACTAGGTAACCATATGTAAAAATTCGCTGCATACCGGAGAAGGACCGCGAAGCGAGATGACTGCTTTCTGTAATGCAGCTGTTAACACTAATCCATTTTCACCATCATTGTGTGTGATGCAAGTAGCGCGATGCAAGATCAAGTAGCGATGCAAGATCAACTAGCGATGCGACAGGCCTTACTGTGTTTCTTGAGGGCACCGGCGGAGTGCTGCAAGCCTAATTTCGTAAAACGCTTGTTGCCGTATGCAGGCGGATGCTTATAAACGTTAAAGAAGTATCTCTTAACGCTGTCATCCAGTGACGGGCTTTGCATTTGATCACAGGCTGGCATGTTCAAGTATAATGCTGTTAAGCCAAGCAATTACCGCAAATATCAGCAGTAGCCGTAATTTGCAACAATTCATAAATTCTTTTCCTACTTTTATTATTTGTCATGCTGAACGTCCAATCCCTGCAATAACGGCGGCGCACCTTTGTCAAAGCTAGTGTGCAACAGATTATCGCAGTCATGGTTAGAGCATGCACTGTATGTACAGTCGTGAGGACAAGTCTAGAGACCACGACAGCAGCAAGAAATGTAAATTTATTATAGCAAATTCTTGCAACGTGGAATTATATCAATGCTTTACATTGACGAAGTAGGCGCACCTAGGCTGTACTTGATCTCAGCCTGCATGCCTGGCTGCCAAGATGTAATTTTTGATGGCATTCGTGGTCTCTAGACTTTTGCTTGCGACTATACATATTTTAGAGGGGTGTGTATAATAGTACATCAATTTTGTCTGCTTTGGATGTATTATTAGGTGCAGTTTGCATAACTGTAACATCATTTTTTTATTGCCAAGTTACAGAGTTGTAAAATTAAAAGTTAATTTTTTTTTATTTTGAGATCTTGCAGCTTTCAACAATTTTATTTTAAAAAACTGGCCACCTTAAATAATTGATCTGTTTCCCACAGTCACTAGGTCTGAACTTTTTTCTTTTATATGCATTAAACATTGTCAAACTTGGTGCCGTGGTTGCCGAGTAAAACGATTTCTGCGTTTCCATGTACCTTGTGATGAATTCCACAAATCGCACCATTAGGCAATGGTGCGCCCTTCTACGATGATGATTGGATGAAACGGTACCCTAGTGCACACTGGGGCGATTTGCTGAATTCATCATTACATAGGAGCCCCCAAGCTTAAGCTTTAAATCTGCCCATACGACAGGGGTTGATTTGCAATGTGTCTCCCATTTGAGCAGTGCCGTATATTCCTTTGGAGCAATATAAAATTGTTGTCTGTCAGTGTTCTTGCATAACAAGGATGGTTTGAATAATTTCAGTTGACAAGGGCCTGGTATCCCTCAACGTTCCCAAGTCTGCAGTCGAGAATGAGGGGTCTTCAAAAAAGAACTCGGCCACGAAGCCACGGGGAAAACGGAAACATTGTTGGTTCCACCGGAACCATCCGCAGGGCTGCCCGCTTCAGGGCGACGAGTGCACTTTCATTCATGAGTAATAAACAACTTTCTACGCACGATAAAAAAATATATATATTGTTCTTGTGTGTTGTACTTGGCAGCCACACTGCTGTAGTGGTGGGTTTAGGGTGTACTGGAAGCGAAATGAAAACTTGGATCTCAATTTTGTCACAAGTTTCATGGTACTCACTGTGCCTTGAAATCACTAGCACTGCGGTTACTTTAACCTTGCGCACACAAGATAGGTGGCAGCACTATAGTAGTACTACTCCGTACTACTATAGAAGGCAACATTACAAAGGCGAAAGACTATACTTCTCACACTGCTCTCGTATTTGCGACCAAAAATAGTGCGTCACGAATGAAAACGCGATATAGGTGTGCGTCATGTAATTCAACCTTTATGTAACAAAATATGATATAATTATTACATGGGCGATGTTGCAGATCTGAAGCTATTTACATTTTTTTTTATTGCATTAGTTTGCCTTACGGCACCATTTACAATTCAATTCTGGCCGATAGCCAGTAAAGATGTCGCTGCAGAAAAGTCCTGCACAGCTGCATGCAGAGACCCACCTGTCACCCACTTCGCAGTGAACGTGTTAAAAGGTGCTCTGAACTGTTAAGATACTTTTGCGTGTTGGCTGTATGGTATGATTCGAGTTTTTCCTTCAGTGCAGGAGCAAATACGAGAATAACATATCTTCATAACATATCTTCAAAAGAGTTGCATGTTGGGCTAGTTGGTATTTTGACATAAGAACCATCTTGAAATGCAGTGCAACGGGACGGCACAACAGAGAGGAAGACGAACACAGGCGCGCCTGTGTTCGTACATTGCTATAAAGTAACTTGTCCTGCTTACAGCTGGCAAACTGTAGTGGAATACTAAAAATGAAGTACTAGCAAGTTATGCTGGAATTTAACATAAAACAAAATGCAATTTGATGGCATTGTTCTCGAGAACTCTCCGGTGCAATCTCTTCAGTGATCTGTTGGTGCCATTCGGAGGAGTTGTGTGTACTGCCCGTTGTTGGGCTCTGGCTTAAAGAAAACAATAGCATATGGAAGAACATGACTTACAAGATGATGATACAATACAGGGTGATCATTTTTAACTTTCATGGCATTTTTAAAGATAACCGGTTGCAGATAACATAATTGTAGCCCTTCAGCTGGATTATTCAGAGAGGCGGATATTTCTTGCACGAGAAATCAAAATACATATTCAACTTATTAACAAAAATCCACTAATTATCTTTTGAGTCAATTATTTTACGGCACATATTGCAATTTACCATTTGTAGCCGGTGAGTTTGCAAGGCGTATCCACTTGGAATGAATTCCCAGAATGGCACCAGTTTGGAGATACGTGCCATCAAACATGCCCTAAAAATGCAGTGTTGTTCAACTTACTTTTTTAACAAAACACTCTTTTATGCATTGAAGCACAAAAGTAACGAGAATGCCCATGTATTTCGTCCCACACTTTGGGAAATATATCGAAACTGGTGTCATCCTGGAAATTAATTTTAAGTGGATACGTCTTGCAAGCTCAATGGCTACAATTTTCTTTTTATTTATTTATTCATACTGCAGGCCAACGTATGGCCCATGCAGGAGGGGCAATAGAGTTGACAAGTAATGACAAAAAATAGACAAAAAATAGGAAAATATAAACAGTGCATGAAAAGGATGCAGCCCATGGCCACGTTATAAATTCAAAATGTAATATGTAACTACAAGAAAAAGAACCGCACATTTGAATTTATACGTGGATGAAAAAAAAGCTGTGCCAAACAACAATCGGGCACTAGACATAACTAAATACACGAAATTTCACATAAATAAACGAGAAAATAGGTACAAATACTGCTTATGGTTGTAATAATTTATGTGACAAATAGTTTTCTAACTCATTTGTGAAGTTCGCTGATTGTAGTACATCAACAGGGAGGGAATTCCATTCGTTTATAGTACGCGGATAAAAACTATTCATGTGAGATTTTGTTTTAGCAAATATTGGCGTAAGGGAAAAGTTGTGTCTATGTCTTCTTGTTCGAGCAATAAGAGGCATTACATAAGGAGGCAATTGAAGCCCGATTTTTCCATTTATGATGTTATGTAAAAACTGGAGACGACTAACTTTACACCTGTGTTCTAGTGAACTGATTTTATTTCTAAGCATTAGTTGGGACGGGGAATCCTCTCTTTTATATTTTCCAAAGATAAATCTAACGGCCTTCCTTTGTACACGTTCCAAACTCATGATGTCCTTCTTGGTATGAGGATCCCATACAACCGCCGCGTATTCAAGTTTCGATCGCACGAATGTGTTATATGCTAAAATTTTGGTGTTTACCGGTGCCTTTTTAAGTTTCCTTTTCAAGAACCATAATTTGCGCAAAGCTGCTGAACATGTAAGGGAAATATGGTCTGACCAGGAGAATCTGTTAGTGAATGTGACGCCTAAGTATTTGTATTTTTCAACATCAGTTATTTTTGTATCGTTTAGAACATAAGAAAATATACTAGGTTCCTTTTTCCGTGTTACTCGCAGCAAGACTGTTTTATGTACATTTATTTCCATGCCCCAAAGCTTACACCAATCGGAAATTGCAATAACTGACTTCTGCAAGCATGCGTGATCGTTCCGTGAAGCTATTTTTTTAAATATGACACAGTCATCTGCAAATAAATTAACATGCACATCATCGGGGATTTCGTCTATTATATCATTAATATAGATCAAAAATAAAAGGGGCCCTAATACGCTGCCTTACGGTACGCCCGAAGTTACCTGACGGACACTTGAGGAACATTTATTAATTTCTACGAACTGCTGCCTATGTCGAAGATAGGCCTGGATCCATGATATAATATTTGAAGGAAGACCAATGCACTCAAGCTTGTGGATTAATTTTCCATGGGGTACCTTATTGAACGCTTTACTAAAATCAAAAAAGAGCATGTCAACTTGTCCGGACGAGTCAAGTACTTCAGAGATTTTGTGAACAACTGACACAAGCTGAGTTGAAGTCGATAATCCCTTTCTGAACCCATGCTGAAGTGGAGATAGGATATTGTGATCTGTCAAATACTGACGAATAAAGCCTGCGACAATGCGCTCTAACAATTTGCTGCATGTGCTTGTAATAGAAACAGGACGATAATTTGACACTGTAAGGCGATCACCCTTTTTATGAATTGGGACAACTCTTGCCTTACGCCAGTCTGATGGTATCTCTGCTAAATGTAATTAATAAATTGCAATACATGCTGTAAGGTAATTAATTAAGAAGTTAATTAGTGAACTTCTGTTAAATAGTTGAATTTGTATTTTTATTTCTTATGCTAGTAATGTCCGCCTCTCCAAATAATCCAGCTCAAGGACAAAAATTGTGCTATTTGCCACAGGCGATCTTTAAAAATTCTGTAAAACTTACAATGACCACCCTGTATGGAGGTGTATGTTTTCCTGTTCAGATAGATGTAAAATGCTGAAATGCTGTTATGAGACAACTGCTGGACCCACTTGAATGAAATTTGTTGCCATTTGAGAGAGAAAATGAAATTCTAGCGACTGTGATGCAGAACTTTGATTTAAAACCTCGTAAAAATTGCTGAGAATTGGGCAATTTCAAAATAATAGAAGCACAAGCTTTACAAATATGCAACTGCACCGAAAACAGATATCGCAGTTCTGTGAAGTGCATCTGTTAAGAGCAGTGGTTCTCAGCCATGGATGTGCCGGGGACCCCTTGCAGGGGCGGAGGTCAAAAGGTTATTTTCACTTTGACGCAAAAATCGGCAACGAACATTATGACGTCTTTTTTATTATTATTATCTTGTGCGGATTGCTACCGCAGGTCCTGGAACTGGGGAATGATGTCAAGGCTAAAAAACAAACGCGCAATATGTTTTTGAAGAGCGAAGCTGTTTAAGCCAGCCGTAATTCGTGGTTCGTATCAAGAAACTGCCGCGCCGTAGCCATGGCAACCAGGAGGGCGGAGGAGGACGGCGTATGCGCACGCGGTCTCCTCGCCAGTTCCCTCCCTTCCCCACCCCGCCTCTCTCCGCAGCGCGTTGAGCAAGGCGGAAAAAAAAAAACAAAAACATCACCGCCCAAGCACTCCGTACAGATCGATGGTTAACCAGCGAAGCTGAAACGTGCGGCCCCGGTGTTTAGCAGTGGGTTAATCCCGACGCTGTATTGAAGCGTTTCTCAATTATTGGTTACATGTTTGTGTTTCTAGTGGAACGCAAGCGCCAATGGCGGGCGGATGCTGCTAACCACGACGCCGTGCTAACTCGAGATATCGAACGCATGGGACAACGGCGAGCCGAGGAAACGGCGTTGCGGGCAGAGCAGCGTCAACGTGGCAATGGCGGGAACGCGTTCGCCGGTGCCAACGCCCGCTTTCGGCGGGAGTTTCTCGAGCGGCACTTTGGCTTCGGCTGCGACGAAACGTCCACGTTGAAATCGCGAAGTGGAACGCAAGCGCCAATGGCGGGCGGATGTTGCTAACCACGACGCTGAGCTAACTCTAGATATCGAACGCATGCGACAACGGCGAGCCAAGGAGGCGGTGTTGCGGGCAGAGCAGACGCGCGTGCTTGGGTACGACGCAGAGAACGACGTCACTGACGGCGCAGGCAATGGAGACGTTTAGCGAAACATGGGACGAACGGTTTTTCGTTTCGCCTAGCCATATACAGCATACAGCTTTCACTGTAAAGAAAGCGAAAGCTTGCACTAGGCCGCGCAAAGCTCAAGACACAGCGAAGCTGGCCGATTGATATCGAGCGGCTAGCCTCCAACGCGTTCGGCGTCGGCAAGCAACAGTGTTCTTGGCACTGTGCCAACCTTGGTTAGCCTGCCTGTGTTTATTGTGGCACGCGGAACGCTGTCGCTCGTAGGCGCCGACGCGTCCTGCGCTACTCACCCGAAATGTCGCCAACGCGTTCGGCGTCGGCAAGCAACAGCGTTCTTGGCACTGTGCCAACCTTGGTCAGCCTACCTGCGTTTGTGGCATGCCAGGAACACTGTCGCTCGTAGGCGCCGACGAGTCTAGCGCTAGTCACACGAAATGTCGCGAAAGGGAAAGGTACCTCCAAAAATGATCGCTCGAGAATACCTTCCTACATGCGTAGTTAAGTTAAACCAATAAGTTAAGACCTAGCAGCAACCAAGTTAATACCTAGCAGTGGCAGTCAGTAAGACTTGAGGATCGACAGTTTCGCTGTGCATAAACTTTCTCTGCACGACCAAGTGCAAACTTGCCCGTTTTTTTTTAAGGGTGTGCGAATATCCAAATTTTCGAATACGAATCGAACATGAATGCTTCGAATATTGAATCGAATGTCGTATAATTATGTGCACATGCACACATGCAGTTATTAGCAAGTTGAGTTAATTTGATATGTTGGAACATTGCAATTACATTGTCAATGCTATAAAACTGGGCTAGTAAGCCGTTATACTAAAACATTGCGTATTTGGCTCACGTTAACTTGGACAATTTAATAATTCCCACTAGCTGTCCTCGCTGCAGCCTGTGCCTTATTATACCGCATCAAATGTCCGTAAACTCGGAGGCATTTGACCCAGTGCCAGTCGTCACTCATCGCACTTGCTGTCAAGCAATGAGCTCAGGGTGGTGCGGAAAAAAAAAAAAAAAAAAAAAGCACCCGCGCTGTTCGCAAACCCGTGCCCCCTTGCTACTGAGGCTGGCTTTTCCACCTAGTTTCTACGTTTAGTGGCTAAGTGTGCTTTACAGGCAAAATTTCTCCAGCAGCACGAAATCATCGCATAATTCAGCACAACATCGCCCCATTTTCTTGGATTAGATAGAAAGAAATGATAAAAACCGTGCTTGCTCCCGCACAGCCAACAATATATTCTATTTTACTTGAATATTCGCATCCAACCGAATATTCGGACATTTTCGAGTATCTATTTTCGAATCGAATTCGAATAGTGGAACCTCGATGATACGAATCTCACGGGGTCACGAAAAATATTCGTATTAGCCGAAATTCGTATCATCGAAACACAATTAAAACTACAGTCGAATCTCGATAATTCGAACTCGAAGGGGCCCGAAAATTTGTTCGAATTAAAAGGACGTATTTTTGAAGTATTTGTGCACCATAGCACGATGCACGAACGGTGCGAGCCGTGAAATATCGCGGCGCGCAAGCGCATAGCAAGCGCGGGCCACGAAACTGCCCACGTCGGCTAACGGTCGCTTCCCGATAACGGCAGAAAACGAAGCTTCAGGGAGCGGGTGGCGCCGGCACACGGGTGCGCGCGGAGACCGTCGAAGGTGAGGGAGGAGGGCGGCAGGGAAGCGGATTTGGCCGCGTGAACTCCGCCGCTTCGGTGGCTCCCCTCGCCCTCCCTCTCACCTCCCTCGTAGCTCTCTCACCTTCGACTCCGTGCGCGCCCGCCGCCGTGCTGGCGCCAGCTTATTTTAGCCGCTCCCTGAAGTTTCGTTTTCTGCCGTTATCGGGAAGCGAGCGTTTGCGGGCGTGAGCAGTTTCGTTGGCCGGCTGCGCCTCCGCCGCTGCTTCCCTCTGCGCTGCTGCCGCAGCGTGCAAGGTCAACATGTGACTAGAAAATAGAGGAGAAGGGTTCACTGCCATTTTATCCGTGTGGCTGAGACGTCGGCACTAGTGTGTGCTGGAATACGGTTGTCTAGAACACTCTAGTCGGCACGTACACGCTTGTTCCGGCGCGATGCAGAAACGGCGACCTTGCAATTTGAGAGAGAAGGAAATTTCCGCCGCGGGTTCTTTTTTATTTTTTTCCCCCGTTCCTTCGCGCGCGGCATTGAGGGGTCTCTCCCGAGCTTTTGCTCTATGGCGGTGTCGTAGCACTGCCGGTCGGAGGCGCCGCCGCGTGATTTGGCGCGCTGCTAAGAGCATTGTCGGTGCGCGGTATGTTCGAAATAAGCATGTTCGAATTAACGAGATTCGACTGTAGCTAAATTAGAGAGTCAGAGGTGAACTCACTCAGGCGCATGTACCTAAAAAGCATTTATTACTTGAAGAAAAAGTCTCTAATGTCCTTCTACCTCGGTAGACAATCCTATCTCGGTAGACATAGCTCGCTGCGACTAGGTAAAATGGCGCGAACACAAAGAACGCGGCCCGAAGCACAGCAGCCACTCCGTCCGATGGGCGGCCGCCGAAAAGGAGGAAAAGTACAAAAGCGCCACCGCTTCAAACTCTTCGCGCCCAGTCGCGGAGTCCGCGCTATCCGGTGCCGCGTCCGCGCCTCCGCACCAAAAGATAACGGGAGAAAGCGCGTGACTGCGCGCTGTTCTCTTTCGCGGCCATCAGTGGGGCGGCGTTTATTCGTATCAACCGACGCAGGCCGAAAATCGATTCGTAACAACCGTTCTCTAGCACGTTGCAAAGTAATGGGGCTCGGCCGGGACCACAGAAAAATTCGTATCATCCGGAAATTCGTATTAGCCGTGATCGTATCATCGAGCTTTTACTGTATTCGTATTAGCCGAAATTCGTATCATCGAAGCACAATTAAAACTAGCTAAATTAAAGAGTCAGAGGTGAACTCACTCAGGCACATGCACGTAAAAAGCCTTTACAGTATAGATCACTTATAACGTAGCCGTTTATAGTGAAGAACTGGCTACAATGCGGCCTTTTCCGACTCCCGTTTACCCTCCCATAGAACTCCATGTATACGCATACCGCTTTCAGTGCAGCCGCGTGAGACGAAATACCGGTTATAATGCGGCTTCCGCGGTAAAATCTCGCCGACAAGCGCGGTAGCGAGCACGCTTCTCAACGAGGACGCCCACCGATGGGAGAGATCAACGAGGGCGATGCGGAGGAGGAGCATGAGACGTGGAGCATGAGTCCAAGGGCGATAAAATCGTCGCTGCGCGCCGTATGTGCCAGTAAAAGCGCGCGGGGGATGCGCGCCTTCACGGAGAGCGAACGCACAGCGGAGAGAAAACGCGACAGAGAGGCCGTGGGGGTAAGGGAGGGAGGGGGGCGTGGCGACGCTGTGCTACGTCACCAAATGCGTATCTTGCAACCACACCGTGCTTGCAACCGAGCGCAAGGGTAACTGGCGGCGCAATCTCCCACGCGAAAGGAGCAAAGCGGGAAGGTAGCGCGGGAGGGAGGGCTTTTACTGTGCCAACAAATGCGTTCTTCTACTTTGCGCCTGTGCCGGCTGCGGCTGTCGGTGTTGTCGCGCGCACCGTATCTTGAAAGCGATCTCAACACGGCTCTGACCTTTGTATGAGCCGTGCTTACGCCGCTCAGTTTCCGTTGAAGCGATAGACCGCACGAGCCTTCGCTTGCTGCGGCGGCCGCGCGTGGGGAAGAGCGGCCGCCGCAGCGAGCGAGCAGACAAAAGGAAAAGCGCAAAAGCAACAAAAGCGCCGCCGCTTCAAACTCTTCGCGCCCAGTCGCGGCTTCGTCCGCGCTATCCGGCGCCGAGTCCGCGCCTCCGCACCGAGAGAAAACGCGCGGGACTGCTCGCTGTTCTCTTTCGCGGCCGTCGGTGGGGCGGCGTTTATTCGTATCAACCGACGCGGGTCGAAAATCGAATTGTAACAACCGTTCTCTAGCACGTTGCAAAGTAATGGGGCTCGGCCGGGACCTCAGAAAAATTCGTATAATCCGGAAATTCGTATTAGCCGTGATCGTATCATCGAGATTCCACTTAACATTATCATTTTCAATAATATTCGTACTTTTCTAATATTCGCACACCCCTATTTTGCGGGCGTTGGTTTCGCGGAGCCCCATTTGAGAACCACTGGGTTAGAGATTTATGAATTTACAACTTATGTGAAAGTGTTAAATGTCTACAAGGGCGACCCCTTGTACCTTGGTCCACCTTGACTTGGCTTTAGACTTTACAAGCTGTGTTAAGATTGGCGACTGCAATGACATGAATACTGCGATGGTGACCCTTTTGCATCGCATGGCAGATTTCACGATCGTTTTCAGGGGTGCCATGCGGTGGTCAACATACGGTGTCACCGCAGAATGGTGAAGTATTGGTGGTGTGCCGTTGCAGTTTTTGGAGTTAAATTAAATTATGGGGTTTAACGTGCCAAAACCAGTTCTGATTATGAGGCACGCCGTAGTGGGGGACTCCGGAGATTTGGACCACCTGGGGTTCTTTAACGTGCACCTAAATCTAGGTACACGGGTGTTTTCGCATTTCGCCCCCATCGAAATGCGGCCGCCGTGGCCGGGATTCGATCCCGCGACCTCGTGCTCAGCAGCCCAACACCATAGCCACTGAGCAACCACGGCGGGTAGTTTTTGGAGTTGACCGAGAAGAGAAACATAACCAATGGGAAGCTAATGCATATACACATAAACCCACCCTATGAAAGCTAAATGGGACCTGTGCTTCAGAGCGTATCAACTGGGAAAATGTAGCAAACTGAAATACATCGAGGTTCTGCTGTAACAAACCTGACACACTTGTTAGAATGCCAGCAAGCAAGCAGTCTCTACACATCATAACATAGTGTAAGCTGATTGTAAAAACTAAATGTTGTGAGGTACTAGTGCAAACCACATTCATAAGAGGAAACGTGGATTCACCTTGGCATCACATCTCATTCACATCTCAAAGGCTAAGTGTGGTGGTTCCTTTGAGCAGTGAAATGATGCCCCCCCCCCCCCCCCCCCCCTTAGACGGGTACCCACTTCCACACACATTGTTCAGAAATTACACTGTTGCAGAGTGCCTACCTTCTGAAAACTTGAGACCACGTAAAGCTTGTTAATAATATCTGGGCACACACCTGGGAGCTGCAGATTGTGCTCAGCAATAAGCATAAAAAAACGTCTGTACTGAGAAAACACTGCTTGAGATTTGAACAGAAATGCAAGAATACAACACAGCACAACGGCACGTAAACATACAAGATGCCCATTTTTTATTTTGCTTCACATTATTTTTTGTCAAACATCAGCAAACAACAAGGAAAACTAGAATGTTGTGTACAGCAGTCTGTAGCTTTAGACTTATATAGTGGCTCTCAATTGAACGGTCTATCACAAAGTGAATTGAGATGTCCATAAAGGAGGCACCACTTTCAACTCGCTGCTAATACTGCAGAGTGAATCAAATTTTAGAATTTCATTTGTCTGTCTACACCGTCTTTACATCCATGCTTTCACAGTCAGTGACACATGCTACTTCCAGTAGAATAAAAACATGGCTTGAATCATGTTTATTTTTTGGTAAGTAGGGCTGTTAATTTGTAATTTTTGAGGCCAATCTCAGATCCAAAGGTCATTTAGTGCCTGCGGTTAACCAAGAAAATAAATATACGTTTCTCGTAAATTACTTCAGCTATGGAATACACAATCATATCAAACTCCAAGACAGGTGTGACTAGTCATCAACACTGAATGCAGGAAAAAATAAAAGCAAGTACACCCTAAGCCCAGCAAGCATAAGGCAAGGTGTATTGTAGGCCAGAAAAGGCAAATCATCAGAGTATGTGCTTGAAACTGATGAAAACTTGGTTCAGACGGGGAAAGTTAAAAGAGATGCAATTTGCTGAGAACAAAAATCTTTCAATGACAAGATAAAAAAAAAATCTGAGTATTGCAAAAGGACAGCTGCTTTAAAGGCCTAGAATTGTTCCATAAATGAGTTTCCTAGCCTTCTCCCCCACAACCAGACATTTGTGCATGGTTGATTCGCAACAGCTAATTGTAGTGGAAGGACTGCCCCAACTTACATAACACTTGCATTTTTTTTTACTGAACAGTTCATTGTTCACCTTGACATACTTTCCCGGTTCTCGACAAACAACTTGCCTCATGAGCTCGGCACAAAGCTTCGGAGAGAAAACCGATTAGCAATAACACGAAAGAAAAAAGAAAGAAAGAAAAAAAATTAACACAACATGACACACCTGGCGGCATGACTCATGTACACTAAAGCAACAGTCCACAGAGTGTGTCTGTAAAGATCTGCGAGTACAGCTTTGGAGTTTCAGCAGAACGCAAACAGGCAAAACAAGATGCCCCAAACAATTAATTGGACACAGCGAAACACGGGTGGTGTGCGAAATTGCCAGGACATGAGTAGTAGGGGCCGGTCAGTCACTGCATTAGTCCACCTGAGCAATAAACTTCATTCCTCCTTGCAATACACTTGTGTGTGTGGCCCTGTTTCATTCACTACATCCAAAATTCCTCTTCGGGAGTGCTGTCATTGTCTAAGAAGCCCTCGAGTGGTTCGTCAGGTGGGTCCTCATTGTCTAAGAAGTCCTCGAGTGGGTCGTCGGGTGGGTCCTCATTGTCTAACAAGTCCACGAGTGGGTCGTCGGGTGGGTCCTCATTGTCTAACAAGTCCTCTAATGGGCCGTCGGGTGGGCCCTCATTGTCTAACAAGTCCTCGGGTGTGTCATCGGCTTGGCCGTCATTGTCAAAGAAGTTGTCGAGTGGGTCATCGAGTAGGTCATCATCAACCTCAACAACGTCCCACATGTTGTCCAGGTCGATAAATATGCCACCAGGCCTCAGCAGGTCCCCGGCCATCAGCTCGTCGTCGTCGTCTGCAAGAGGAGATGGTCACTCAAGTCGGAAATGAGCTCGGAGCCATTTGTGCAATAATCACGCATGTCTGCACTCGTGCAATACAAAATTTACACGGGGCTCCGACGTAACAACAGACGGCATCATGGTTCCCTTCCCCAAGAAGATTACTTTCCTTTTTTTTTTGGTCTGGCTATACAAAGATGATGCATACCTACGATTTATTCAATTCAGAACAGGAAAGTATGGCATTTTAACATAATACTGAACAGAATGCATGCTGAAATGACATCTCTGTACAAAATGTAACTTGACACGTTCACAGCAACGTGGGTCACAGGCGGGTTACGGCAGCTATTCGTCCTGTGTGACTGTGCAGGGCTTTCCTGCAGTGCGCCAGCGACGTTACTGATAGAAATCAACACAGAAAAAATTCTGGTTGCTTCTGATTTGACACATCGTGGTGCCATCTCTTGGCACCTTGACGAAGTATTATAGGTGCTTTAGTTATGAACTGACAGTCTGAGCTCTTGCTTTACACAGAAGCAACTGTATTGGTGATGTGTTATTTTTCCACTACTTGACTCAGTTTGATTTTTTTTTATGCCTACGACACATGCGTAGTCTCAAACGTTACTGAGCGGCGGTGTCAAACTCGTTGAGGCCTGGTCACATAAAATAACCATCATAGCCACAATCAAATGTGAAGCAGCCGTCATCGATATGCATCCCTGTCGCCGCGTGAGCCACTTCATTCACTAGTACTAGTACCTTTTTGCATTCACAAGTGATTATGCTAAGGAATTTGATATATTAAGATAGTCTGAGTTCATGTTGAACTCGTACTACCAGCACGGCTAGCAGACGGAGATGATGATGTGTGGTGTTTTATGGCGCAAGGGCCAGTTATGGCCAAAGAGCGCCATGCCATTGTTTGTGAGTGTGCAGTGGAGCGATGAATTCTGAGAAATAGATGAAGTGTGGCTGTAAAGGGGCCTAAAAAAATAATCGCTGTAAAATGCGTAAAATATACATGCACTAAAATCATGGCAATGACTAATGAGGTGTACTATGAAATGGAGAATGCATTGAGAAAGAATGACAATATTTAAAATATTGAAGATGTAGTAATTGGAAAGAAGCACTACTGCCTAAACAGAGCCCTTGAACCACAAGGGCCTGGAGGCATGTGCTTTATACAAAACTACTATCACAGCAGCATCCTCTGGAGGGAGGATGCGCTATGAATTTATTGGGCTGATAACATGTAGCACAACATCGTTCAAAAAGCCGAGGATTGCTTTGGCGTTAAAAAGTGGTTCTTCACCAATAAACATCATGGGATGAAGAGGGATATGATAGCGGTATGCTACAGGAAAATATTTTCTTCTCTCCGTTTCGGCTTCCCGACACTCCAGCAGGACGTGGAGCACGGTCAGCCTCTCACCACATCTACCACAGGTTGGTGGTTCATCACCAGTGAGCAAAAAATTGTGGGTGCCGTACGTGTGTCCTATTCTGAGACGACAGAATAGGACATCAATTCGTCGTGTTTTCGTAGCTGAGGGCCAGAAACCTAACTGTGGTTTAATCATGTGAAGTTTATTATTTGTTTCAGCGTCCCACAAGTGTTGCCAGTGGCTTCGTAGCTTCTTTCGCAAGAAAGGTTTCAAGTCTGTTGCAGGAACAGCAGTTGTAGGGTTAATAGCCTGAGATGTAACTGATGTGGCCATTTGATCTGCTCGAACATTACCCTCAATGCCTCTATGACCCGGTACCCAGCATAAAATCACATGCTGGTTAGATATATACGCTTTACACAGAATGGAATAGAGCTCATTAAGTACAGGGTTTTTGTGTTTACAGAGTGATTGCAATGCTTTCACAACACTTTGCGAGTCCGTAAATATGATAGTCTTTTTGAGTTTTGCTTTCATTATAAACTTTACAGCCGATAATATTGCATAGGCCTCAGCCGTAAAGATACTTGTCTCCGGGTGCAGTACACCGGTTTCCGAAAACGATGGACCGATGGCTGCATAATAAACCCCGGCATGTGACCTAGAAGCGTCCGTGTAAAACTCTGTACACGAGTACTTGGATTGAAGCTCTAGGAAATGCATTTTAATGTGCGCCTCTGGAGCGTCTTTCGTGACCTCTACGAACGATGTGTCGCACTCTATCATCTGCCACTGCCACGGCGGTAACAATTTAGCAGGAGCCATAGGACGATGTTCAAGCACTGGAACACCCATTTGCTCACTAAGATTCCTTACACGTAAAGAGAACGGTTTCCTCGCTGCAGGTCGGTTATGGAAGAGTGCAGCGGCGGTCATATCGTTTATGGTGGAATAAGAAGGATGTTCGTTGTTTGCTTGTACTGTCAGAAAATATACGAAACTGCTATATGAGCGCTGCAGATGGAGTGACCACTGGTTCGACTCTACATAGAGACTCTGGATCGGGCTTGTTCGGAAAGCACCGGTCGCGAGGCGGATACCCAAATGGTGAATGGGGTCTAGTATTTTTAATGCACTTGGCGTTGCGGAGTTATAAACTATAGCTCCGTAATCAAGGCGCGAGCGGACAAGACTGTTGTACAAGTTTAGGAGGCATTTTCGATCACTACCCCATGTTGTGTGCGAGAGAATTTTTAAAAGGTTCATAGTCTTCAGACACTTTGTCTTCAGATATTTAAGATGGGGGATGAAGGTAAGCTTAGAGTCCAGAATTATGCCCAGGAATTTATGTTCACTGCTCATGGATAGTTGCTCTCGATTGATCGTGAGATTTGGTACCGGTGTCACGCCTCTTTTGTTTGAGAAGAGTATGCATGTACTTTTCTGTGTATTTATTTTGAACCCATTTACGTCCGCCCATTTAGACAATTTGTTTAATCCAAGCTGCACCTGTCGTTCACAGATAGCGATGTTACATGATTTGAAACCTATCTGTACATCATCGACGTACACAGAATAAAACATGCTGCGTGGAATCACTGTATGCAGGGAGTTCATTTTTACAATGAAGAGTGTGCAACTAAGTACACCCCCTTGCGGCACGCCAGCCTCCTGGGTGAATGTTCTAGATAAAGCATTGCCCACTCTTACGCGAAACGTGCGGTTAGACAAGTAGCTTTCGACTGTATTTAACATATTTCCGCGGACCCCCATCGCAGAAAGATCTCGCAGAATTCCGAAGCGCCATGTCGTGTCGTACGCTTTCTCTAAATCTATAAATACAGAAAGTAAAAACTGTTTATGTATAAACGCATCTCTGATGTTTGCCTCGATGCGAACAAGGTGGTCTATTGTCGACCTACCTTCTCGGAAGCCACACTGGAAGGGGTCTAGTATTTTGTTATTTTCTAGGAAACTGATTAAACGCCGGTTTATCATTTTTTCATACAGCTTGCACAGGCAGCTCGTTAGTGCTATTGGCCTGTAGCTGCTGGCTAAGGACGGGTCTTTGCCTTGTTTAAGTATAGGGATGACTATGGCTTCTTTCCATGAGGACGGGATACACCCAGCCGCCCACATGGCATTAAACAGAGATAAGAGTGTTTTCAGTGTTTCAGGGTGTAGGTATCTAACCATTTCATACATGATACGATCACCACCTGGCGCCGAGTTGTTACAACAAGCGAGAGATGCTTTAAGTTCGGCTAAGTTAAATGGTTGATTGTAAGCCTCACTCGAAAAACCTTTGCGGTTAAGAGGCTGCCGCTCTTCGCGTTCTTTGAACTTCAGGAAAGTGTCTGTATAATGCGATTCACTTGATACATATTGAAAGTGTTCACCTAGACAATCCGCCTGATCTTCCAGGCTATCACCTTGGCTACTTACTAAGGGTAGAGGATGTGACTCCCGGCCTATTAGTTTATTTACCCTATTCCAGACTTTTGTTTCGTCGGTGTATGAATTTATACTGGCAATGTATCTTTCCCAACTCTCTCTCTTTGCACGTCGACGCGTTCTTCTGCCCTGTGACTTTGCTTGTTTAAAATTTATCAGGTTTTCGGCTGTTGGGGAGTTGCGAAACAATCCCCAGGCTTTGTTTTGCTTTTTACGTGCTTTCTGGCATTCATCATTCCACCAAGGCAGGCGACGTTTATTAGCTAGTCCATTAGTTTGTTGTATGCACCTTTCAGCAGCGTCAATGATAAAACCTGTTATATACGCCACAGCATCGTCTATGTTAAAAGAGGCAATGTCATCACGGCTTAAATATGTTATTTGTCGGAAAAGTTCCCAGTTAGCCGAGTCAACCTTCCATCGCGGAACGTGTGGCGAGCATCTATCATGTTCTGTTAAGCCTAGCATAATTGGGAAGTGGTCGCTCCCAAAGGGGTTCTTGAGAACAGACCACTCCAGGTATGGCATTAGTGTACTCGATGCTATACTTAAGTCAATGGATGAATATGTGTTATGTGTAATGCTGTAATACGTAGGCTCTTTCTTGTTAAGTAATGATGCGCCTGAAGAAAACAGAAAACTTTCAATCAGGCGACCTCTCGCATCGCAACGTGAGTCTCCCCACAAAGTGTTATGTGCGTTGAAATCTCCGACAACTATGTATGGCTCCGGAAGTTCATTTATGTAGTTTTGAAATTCAGTTTTATGTAGTTGATAATTGGGAGGGATGTATATAGAGCTGATAGTGATCAGCTTGTCAAACAACACCCCTCGGACAGCAACTGCCTCTAGGGGCGTACGAAGTTTTAATTCCCGGACAGGCAATACCTCTATCGACTACAATAGCCACACCACCGGAAGACACGACTGTGTCATCGCGGTCTTTACGAAAAATGGCGTATTGCCGGAGAAAGTTTGATTGTGTAGGTTTAAGGTGTGTCTCTTGAACACACAGCACCTTAGGATTAAACCTGTGTAGGATTTCTTTGACGTCATCGAGGTTGTGTAGGAGTCCTCTGACGTTCCATTGTATTATTTGTGTATTCATGTTGGAAGTGTTTTTTTTTGTGCTGTGTGTTTAAAAAAGAGACTAACTTAAAGAGCCCTTGTCAGGCCCTGTGATGCGGGCTTTTTCTTTTTTGGAGCGGTCGAGAGATTCTCGCCGCTCCTTTGGCGCTGGCTGCGCCGTCTGGCTGGAAGATGTGTCCATTGGCTCTTGCGGAGCGCTGGACACCCGCTCTTGAGAGCGGTTTGTTCGCGGTGAAGGCCTCGTCTCGAGGGACAAGGCCTTGGAGGCCACTAGCCCGGAGGTTGATGGCCCCTTCTGCTGGGGTGGCGGAGCAGCGCTAGCTGCAGCCGCCGAGGGGGCGGATGGCGTCGCTGGCAGCTCACTGTGTGTGAGCCGGACAGCCGCCGGAAGCCGCTGTGGCGCTGCCCCCTGACGCGCCACTTCGGCAAAGCTGGTTTTCGGCAGGTGCAATACCCGCCTGCGTGCCTCCTTGAAAGTTATGTTTTCTTTTACCTTAATTGTCACTATTTCCTTTTCTTTTTTCCAGGATGGGCACGACCGCGAGTACGCGGCGTGCTCTCCATCACAGTTCACACAGTGAAGGGTGTTTTCACATGACTCGGCGAGGTGTTCAGTAGCACTGCATTTTGCACAAGTTTGCCGACCTCGGCAGTTCTGTGAGCTGTGCCCGAATCGCTGGCACTTGAAGCATCGCAGAGGGTTCGGTATGTACGGTTTGACCCGGAGCTTGACATATCCTGCCTCGATTGTCTCGGGCAGGACGCTTGAGCCGAAGGTGACAATAAGGTGCTTTGTTTGAATTTCTTTCCCATCGCGTCTTATCGTAATCCGTTTCACATTGATCACATTTTGCTCTTTCCATCCTTCTAAAAGTTCGGCCTCGGTTAGCTCCATCATGTCTTCATCTGAAATAACGCCGCGGATAGTGTTCATAGTTCGGTGTGGGGTCACGGTCACTGGAATGTTCCCAAAAGAGACAAGGTTCTGTAGCTTTTCATATTGCTTCTTATCATGCACTTCCAAAAGGAGGTCACCACTAGCTAGCTTCGTGGCCTTGTAACCGGGGCCTATAGAATCGCACAGACATTTCGCTACAAGGAAAGGTGAGATGACTCTGACGTTCTTTTCTGGTTTTTCAGAATGTATCACATGATACTTTGGAAAGTTTTCACGTTGAAGGCCATAAAACTGGAATACTTCGGTGCGCCCTCGCTTATGAGGGCGATCAGGGAGTTTGGGGAAAAAATTCTCCATAGAAAGTAGTCAGTTTTCGGCAGCAACGCCAGTCACCCACCGTGGAGCCCAACAAGGGGACGCCGCAGGTCTTATATATAAAAACCAGCGGTCGCCAACTGTACCTTGCCACTATAACCAAATATGTACAGCCAAGGTTGGTTGTACCACACAAGGTTAACCCTCGCTGCCAAGAATACCGGAAGTAAAAGAAGTGAGGAGGTGACAGGAAAGATTGAAAGTGAGGGGGAAAGACGAAGATTGCAGAGAGAGAGAAAGACAGGAAAAGGCAACTACCGATTTCCCCAGGGTGGGTCAGTCCGGGGGTGCCGTCTACGTGAAGCAGAGGCCAAAGAGGTGTGTTGCCTCCGCCGGGGGGCCGTAAAGGTCCAAGCACCCGGCATCGGCTCAACCCCCAGGATCCCCCTTTCCCCGGACACGGCTAAGCCACGTACGGTTAAACGCGGGAGGGGCCAACCCTCATGTGCTCGGGTCCGTGGTGTCGCAACACACCAAACGCCTGCTGACGCAGACGCCCCTGCGGGGGACAGACGGAGATGAAGAAAGGAACATGTTGACACGAATGCTGTGTCTGAGCACTTTTGTCAACGCCTCTTTCTCTTTGTTAACTGTGCTGAATTTCTGACCTCAAAGGCAATAACTCAATTAACATTCAGAGCACGCACATACGATACCGTCAACCATGCTATAGTGGGAATGTTTACTTGGAACCTTGCCTTTGCAAACAAGCATTTGGTGCATGTGCATGTCTGAGGATATAACTTTTACTGTTCTTTCGTTGCTAATGAGCAGCTGCAAGTAATCAGTTCTGACTGCTTCTTTTTGTGACAGTATCTTTTAGCCGTCATCTTCAATAATTATGAAAGCCAACTAGCTCAACAGCAGATCTATTTGAAGCACGAGACCAGTTTCAACTTTGAGACTTCACATGGTCAGCCTCAACAACTGAATGGCTATATTGTTGCACTCATCTAGGCACTTCATGTTTTCTGAATTCATAGCTACATAGCATTATGATGAAATCTAAGGTGAACTGCTATGCCCACCCTAGCAGAAAATTCCTATTTTTCACTTAACTAAGCTCTTTATCTTGATGATGATCTCTAATGGCATCCCTTATAAATTGGGGTGGCGACAAATAGTCACCTAGCCTGTAGGAGCTGCTTATGTGTCGCCGTATTGTGACGTAGCACTCTGCATGTGAATTTTCATAGCGCAACAAAAAGACAGAAGACAGATGAAAAACAGGACAAGGCACTTGTACTTTCGCTGGCGCACGGACCCATTTTTGTGTGTTATAGTTAATTTAGCAATTTCTTTTTCTAAAAAAAAAAGAAAACAAAAAACAAAACAAAAAAAAACATGCAAGGTCTAGGTTGCTATAAACATACGCTGTTGACTGATTTCTTAGAAATTCCTCAACAACTTCTGCAAAAACACATTAACCCTTTCAGTGTCAGTGACATACCAGTACGTTTCTGCGTTTCTGTCCTGCCATGTCACTGACGACGTACCTGTACATTGTCTGTTTGTATGTGCACAGCAGCACGAAGTTGGCAAACTCCAAGGTGGTTCTGCCATCTGTTTTACATTTCTAGAAGCATATTGTCTCCTCTCTCTCGGTTTGAGCAGTCTCGGTTTTTGTTAGTGGCTGTGGAATGTGCCCATACGTGGGGGCATGGTCGTGCTGTGCAAAGTGCGCACATTCGCAAATAGGACGGGTGGTTCCTGGACTTCGTACACTACTACGGTGGCAATTCTTCGTTCAAATATTCACGCCGTAGTGCAAGGCCACCAGACTTGTGTGTTTCTGTCATCTGTCATACGTTTATATAAGATTCTTTCTTTCTTTTTTCCCTGTATCCTGCTATCTTCCCCCAGTGCAGCACGTCTCCTTTCCAACAACGAGGGTGCTCCTTTCGTTGGTGTGCTTGCTCGAGGATGTCTCTGCCCTCTGTCGTATCTCTTTCACCTGTTGCGCTGTTTCAACTGTTGCTCTCCCTGCTTTGTCTGGTAGAGCTCGAATAAACGAAAGCACTCCTTTCTTGAGTGTGGCCGCGTGATTGCTTTGAGATCGCTGCTCGCCCGGCAGCTTCAACTGTTGATTGGAGCGGCGGCTCTTCCGACTCCGAATACAAACCATGCTTGGACTTGGAAGATGACAGCTTGTCGTCCATGCTTGGCAGAGGCAACTTTGACCGTGTCGGATTCTGACCCCGACACCGTGAAAATGTACTGAGAATGATTGTCTTCTTGAGTCTGCTTCGCAATTTATTCTTCTTGTCAGATAGAAATGCAAGGACCATACTGAGAGAGCATTTGTCAATATCCGTGTCATTTCTTCCCTTCTGCATAATCAAAAATAAACCATCGTGTTCGTTTGATAATATCCGAGAAAGAAATCCGGCGCTGGAGGTGCGTCACCTCTGAAAAAACTCGACACTGAAAGGGTTAGCAATTAAGATAATTAAATTCTATCTAATTAAACTCAATAAAATAATTATTTGCACACAATGAAAGAAAATAGAAACCTTACAACTAGCATGGATGGCACCTATCAACATACAGTGAACACTGCTCACGTAAAGCCCTCTGTTGCATTAGTTGAGACAGCTGTTATACAGTGGAATCTCGTTACGATATTCATGGGAATCGGAAAATAAAGCGTATCATCTCGAAAATTGTATCATCCAACGTAATATACAACTAAATCCTATTAACAGGAAAGGAAAAAAAAGCAACTTATCCCGAAAAACGTATTACGCAGAATGGTGTCAACGAGGTTCCACTGTACAAGAAAAAGTATGCGGAAAGTTAGGTATGACAAATGTCAAAAAGAAAAATGGCAATTGCTACAGGACCAGCTCTGATATCAAAACATGAGTATTACAAAATTAGCATGACTAATGTAAACAACTGCATCTACGAACCTGGTCAGTACATACCTTCATAGTCACTTGGGTCCCAGTAGTCATACCCAGCTGTTGAAATGAACAATGGGTCGGCACGTGAGAATACGAACAGAAACACTGTTACGCTCCTCTCACTTCAGAAAGCAGGTTAGAAATTCCTGTGAATGCAGCCCACTCCCTCTAAGATGAACATGAGAAGAACAGGAAAATAACCGGTTCTTATTATCAGTTTAAGTAAAGTGAAGCTTAATCAACAAGAAAGGTTTTCGAATCGTGTCACTTGCCAGAGGATTCCAGAGTTTATCTTAAATGGAGCCTTCTGGGCCAAGAGGTCGTCTGCTCGATTCTATGCCACTTGATCCCATTTAAATGTAGAACGAGGGCGGAAGGTCACTCTGACCACTGACGAAGCGCAAAAAGGAATAGCACACTGGAAAAGGCATTGCTACAAAATTTCAGCCCTCTACAAAAATGTAGGCCAGAAAATAAACTGTCTTGAAGCACATATTGAACCCCCTTTTAATCTAATATATATATATATATATATATATATATATATACTGTAAGAGTAAGCATAACTGCTGTGCCTGCGAAGTTGGCTGCCAATGATGGCTAGGCGCTGAGCGGTGATTGAGCCACTTGATGCACGGTCCGCGCTTTAATATGTTGCGCAGATTGACCCGACAATAACCCACCTGTCATAAAGATGGGAAAGCTTTTCTGTACTTCACAGAATATCTGTAAAGCAAAACTTTCTATGCCATAAAAGACTTCCATAAAGCACAGGTCTGATATTAAACAAGAAAATCATTATATTCAGTACAACCAAAGATCACAAATTCTTTTATCTTCAGAGGAAAAAAAGCACTTAATTCTATTCAGTAGACATTCTATCAATAAAAAATATTTTCCAGGCCTTTGTATATGCACCGAGTGATCAGTGCTGGCAATGCTGATTTGATGTTCCCTTTAATAAAAGTAGACTGTACTATAAATCTCGATTGGTAGGTACCTAAGTTACCGATAGCTAGCAACGTTCTTGTAAGTAATGTGAGTAAATTTCTGAGCAAGTGCAGCACCATGTTTTTGTGGCCAAAATTTGTAATCATAAAACTGAGTTAAATTTTGCAATATTCAATTTAATATTCATTCTTTTTTCTTGATTCGATTTGATATTCGATTCGAAATCTACTTGTCAATATTTGCACACCCCTAATTTCTACACTTGAGTTGTAAGAGAACAGATAATTGTGCTTTTCTTGGCTACATTGTCCGCTGGCTTCATTTGGTGAGCCCTATATGAAAGCATGCAGGTTCAAATGCACACGGCAGTACACCAAGTTTCTTTAATTAAAGCCCTGAGCACACAATGCATGCTGTACGTCACAGTACTATATACCAAATATTGCTGCTCCTTCACACACTTAGTTTGTGAGCAGAGACAATAACAGAAAACAAAAATAAAACAGGCCTGAGCCACATGCATCCGCACCTTCATACTCATACAGCTCCTGATCCCAGTATTCGTCATAGTCGAAATCTGCACAAGAAAAACTTAGTTACAAAATGACTACTAAAAGGTCTCACTGAAAAGTCAAAGCTGCATCACTTTTTATCTTCTCAAACCCACTTGCACCAAAAACAAAAACTTTGAGGAGACCCACTTAAGTAACATGGCCAAATGATTGCAACAACATGCATGTGAGAGGTCCGACAGTGCCATAAAATTCCCTTTTAAGGATGGAATGTCTTTAGTTCTTTTCAACAGGCACTGTCGGTCGCAAATAAACAGTAAATTAAGTGACTGATGAGGTTTAATGTCGCAAAGCAACACCTCGACAATGAGAGGTGCTATAGTGCAGAGCTCCAGATTACAATTTGTATGACCTGATAATCATATTTTACCCAAATCTTAGCACATGAGCATGTTTTTCAGTCTCCACTCATAGGGGTGTGGCAGCGGCGGCCCAGAATTGCGCATGCAATCTCATGTCCAGCAGCGAAACAGCACTGAACAACCGTGGCAGGTAATAAAGTTGTCCAGCCAATCAGCAATGTGATTCCAGTCAAGTTACACAAGGGGAAAAAAAACAACAACCCTGGAACAAAAGGTGCTCCAGCGCAACGTTTTTTGGCTGAATTTAGATAGCACGAGGAGTACACAAATTATGCCAGGTAATACACAACTGCAATGGTGTCAGTTACTCTCCAAAGCTGCAAATATTTGATGCTGCTGTGAGCAGGTATAGCAATGGTTAGATGCTACCAAAATTGCAAGAATGTAATGTGAACTTTTTTCTGAGAAAGTATGTCGAAAAATGGTCTGCACTTTAAAATAGAATATGAACACAAAACCCCATTGGCAGCTTTGGCGACAGCCTACCTTCAGAGCCATGCGTCATAGCAGAGTCAAGTAAGGTCTCGTGAAAGCGGTAATAGCATCTCTAAAAGTTATCGCTTGATAATACCACCCGTGTGTGCTTGGTATCTGTGGCGAATGAAGCACCAATGACATCAACGACATGGCGCTTTCATTATGAAAGCTCATAACTAAATAGTTTTCCACCTGTGAGAGTAAATTCTGAAAGTCTCGATTTTTCTGACCGCAAATGGGCATGCTATATTTTTCTTTTATATATCAAGTGCATTTTACATTCCGGCGCACTCTTAATTTCAGCACTGTGCAGTTTATGGGTGCACAAACAACCAGCGGAAAATAACGATTTTGAGGAGTATAGTGTGTCCACAACACAGCACTCCGCGAGACCACTGCCGATGTGATATGTTAACGTTTTGCCGGTTTCCTGCATCACCTGAGGACTTGGCATTTCAGTCTAATGTGAACCAATGCACACATCAGTAAAATAACGCATTTTGGTAAACTTTTTTCGGCACATGTCCCAATAGGTTGCGAGAATTGTCAGCTCTTCGATGCAATATTTTCTCGTATGTAGTAGCAGAGGCTACATTTGTTATTCTTTCAAACACGACTTCATTCCACTGCCTAATACGGGGGCCACACGGCGCACTTTTTATCGTGATCGAGGCCGATCTGGGTCGAATTTCTTGGTCGCGATTGGCTTCTTTGCTCAATCTGCGGAAGGGAGCCAATCGCGGTCGAACATTCTGATCCAGATCGGTCTCGATCGCTATCAAAATGACCGTGTGACACCGGTATAACACAAATTGAAGCACTCTGCGAGAGAACTAGTCGGTAAATACACTTCGCAACGATCTGGAAAAATCGTGTCCTATGGAAGATGTATGCAGACCCTGTGTCCACCAAAACATTGTCTCTGCGTTCACACGCACCCTGCGCGGCCCTGCCCATAAAGTTAATAATTTCAACAGTGTGGTGCTGCATCGAGCTCACCCATCTTTGAGCGTTGTCTATGTGCTTGGGCAGCAAGAGAATGCAAAAACGAACGTGTCAACCTCATCAGCGCGGCCTAGCGCCAGTGCTAGAGTTCGGGAACCGTAATGCGCTAACTGTGCATGGAGTAGAAACGCGCTAAATGAGCCCGCGCAAGTTAGAACGTAAAAAATGGTATTCGCATGGGTACGCGCGGACAATAGCATCATACTTTCAAGAATAACAGGAACGAAAAAAATAAATTCTTCGCACAGTCGATCAAGTGAAATACTTACGTGCGTGCAGTGACCGCTTCGCTGACCACTAAGCGCTTTTCACTCACGGTCAGTAGTGGTTTGCAGTCATACGCATATGTATTTATTCGACAATTGTCAAGAGTTGAGATTACTTTATTATGAACATTGCACAAAAACTAGAGAAAGAGCAGAGATGGCCCTAACGCTGCAATATTATTGGCGTATTTCGCTTCAGAGATAGCGCACACGAACAATTCTTTCCGTACGCGATATCTTCAATACAAACTTCGCGCACGATCTACGTTAAGGTTCACCGTGAGCGAAGCTTGTTCCAAATTGAGACATTCGAAAGAAAAGTCATTCCAGGTAAACAAACGTAAAAAATAGGTAAACAAATATATCTTTATAACAAGTCATGTTATAATCCCTATTGGGATTGACAGTATGTATAAATAAATAACTACTAAATACTAAAAATAAAAATATAGCACCTGGGCTGTATCAGTTGCGTTGGCATCTGTGATCACTATCGCGCGTCGGTTCGCTGCAGGTACCACGCTGCTCGATCGCCACGCTTATGCTTTGACATTTGGTTATAAGCACCCTGCATTGCACCAGATCCAATAAATTTTGCATGATTGAGCAGTTCAGTTGCGTCGGAAGCGTATGGAGTAACCACCGCATATCTACCAACCACTGACACGCGTCGTCGGGCCGCCGGCGCCTGGTTCTAAGCATTGCCCGACACCTACGTACGCGCCTGCTTTCGCTAAATGAGGCAACCCTCAACCGCGAAACCTAATGGTGATCAGATTCAATCGACGATACGGTCACATGTGTCCAGAAATAACAATGAAATATACCGCTGATTAGCACGCCCTCGCTGCCGCGCTACCGCGGCCGTGGTATGGCACACCACACTCCGTGAAACATGTAAACAAGTCGAAAAAATGCCGGCGATCATAAGGCGCACAGTCAAAAATGGTGGCATAAATGTTCTTCTGACCCCGAAAAACGTCGGTTTGTGAAAAAGGTCTATATCTCAAGTGCGTCGCGGTTTGTGAAAAAGGTTAGGCGCATCTTAATTTCTTATGTTAAAAAGGGGCCATGAAACACTTTTTATCGAAGTTGAGAAACGCATGAGAAGGTAAACTAGACTAGGTAGTAATTCAGAAGTACCTTGCAGCAAAAAGTACTTCAATGCGCTCAGCAGAAGCGAAGTTATTGGCAATCAAAGATAACCTTTGATCCCCTTTGTGGTGCGAAGTCCCACTCCTTCTTCAATGGCAATCAAAGATAACCTTTGATCCCCTTTGTGGTGCTCCCACTCCTTCTTCAATGTCTTGCACAACAAAGGCTACGGCAGAGTGGGGCGTGACCACAACGCCCCGCCTACTGAATGTCACCATGGCATGCAGTTCAAATTTGATTTTGTAAGTTCTCGTAGATGCCACATTTCCGACTTTGGCACCTATGATGTGCCAAATGCGGTTGTCCTCAGCGAGCTGCTGTGTGCTCAGTGAGCAGGCTTATAACAGCACCCTGCTGCGGCCGTGGTATCCGTGGTATCAATATGACCCCGAAATTTAGATAAGTGGCAATCATATCATCGAGATTCAACTCAAATTAACTGCCAAACCATGGTTCAATGAGCCCATAACTGCAGTCAAGGACTATTATCAAATGACAATTTTGCTAAAGTCATGTTTCCACATCCTAGCTACTTATTCATTTCAGCCGTGGAAATTTAAGCATTGCATTCATCAAAAAAAAAAAAAAAAAAAAAAAGCTGTAGAAATTGTGACTTCATCCAAGGTTTCTACAATAGCATCCTACCACCCCCAGCCTCTCTGCATGCATAACAGACAAGGAATAATAAGGCCCAAGACTTGATAAGAGGAGAAACCCTTACCCATGTCAGTAGGCAGGTAGCTCTCCACACAGTAATCACTGTATTCAATTTTCAACTTCCCCTTGCTGTCGGTGGAAAGTTGGACTAGCTCGACCGATGTTCCTGGAAAAGCGATGAAGCCAAACCATCGTGAAAACGTTGCTTTGCCTTGCCAAGCATACACAACCTATTTACCTACGAATATGCAGAAGAAAAATTTGTACCAAAGCATAAAGCAGTAAAAGCAACAGCTAGCATGGCTCCGGAGAACATCATGCCTTGAGGGGCTTTGAGAGGGTTTTTACTAAGATGGTGCACCGCTGCAATGTATTGCAGCGGCTTGGTAGGCCCCAAGCTTGTGCTTAGGGCCAACTCAGACTTCCCATATTGAAATACGTGCAAAAGCACAGAAATGCTCTCTCAACAATTGAATGGTATTTGTTGCATTTGAGAAAGAAAGTTAAATTATACCAAATCTAGGCAGCAATGCTTTGATTTAGGACCTCAATTGAAAAAAAAAATTGATTTCCAAACATCAGTAACATTCAAATAAATACCCACACAAAGTTTACACATCCATAACTCTACACTAAACAGACATTGCAGTTCCATCAACTGCATTTGTTAGAGCATCTAAAGCGGACAAATGTGATAAGTGAATGTACAGCTTATGTGAAATTTTTACAGTAGACTTGCTGTTAATTCGACTCCGATTAATTCAATATTTCGGTTACAGTCGAACCCACTTTTAACAATCCCAGATGTAACAATCTATCGGTTATAACGATCACATTCAGTGCACTTACGATTTTCCAACCCTGCCTACTGAAATAGCTTCCAGATGTAACAACCATTTTATTAACAATCGCCATACTGCTACAACAAAGGCTTCGAACCTGGTCACAGTAAAAAGAGGGCGCATGTGAAGCACCAATGCGCGACCAAACCAGGCGCACGGCAGCACGCGCCTCACTTCAGTTCAACTGCGACTGATACAGCCTTCAAGATGAGCGAGCGACCACCGTGCATGGATTTTGGAAGCCGTGAAGAAGGTCACTCGCTTTCAAGGAGCATCTCCCACGGAGGACCTCTCATTTATCATTTTCTCTCTCTCCATGGAGAAGGAGTACAACATAAAAAGCATGACGCAGCATGACAGCAGCACTCACATTCTTGCGCAACTGTCAGTGCAGGCACCACGTGCATTACTACGCCTATTCCAACGGTTTGGAACGACCATCTATGTCCTTCCACCTTGGAACAATGGCCGCTAAAGTGTTCCTATCGTTACTGTCGATATTCACATAGCCCAAGTCGGTGAGAACACTGCAACACGCACCCACACCACGCTGCAAAGGATCGGCGGTTACTACACCATTATCAGGAGATCATGGTTCATCAACGTTTCGTTAACGTATCGCCGATTACTGATCTGATTCTCAGTGACGTTCTACCTTTCGAACATCACATTTTTTTTTCCCACCCGAAGTGACATAGATAACATAATTTTGCGGCTTTTGTGTGGCTGACATGCTGTCGTAATGCTAAGACCACCATGTCCGAGACCTTTGCAGAATGGCGGTGTGCCGCAGTATAGTTTCCAAAGTTTATGCTACCGGCCAATTGGAATGCTTTGCACTCTTGTAGAGAATATGGTCATGTCCTGCTG
Source organism: Dermacentor silvarum (assembly GCF_013339745.2). NCBI lineage: Eukaryota > Metazoa > Arthropoda > Arachnida > Ixodida > Ixodidae > Dermacentor > Dermacentor silvarum. The sequence continues at coordinate 234,326,095 of NC_051156.1, forward strand.
GTAGTACAATATATCACAAGCACTCAAAAGATATCGTTCTTTAGATGGACGTTTCTAAAGGAAATTTGAAGCTAGGTGCACCGGGAATAAATGTGACAAGGATAATTGTACCGAATTGTAACTGCTGATGCCAGATTCAGTGTGTTTTTTAAAAATCTAAGGGCGAGTCCAGCTGCACAGATGAGCTCGACCTATGAGGCGTATTTATTATTTTTCAAGCAAAGCTAGCATTGCCTCACTCGTGTCGGTGTACAAAAAAGTATCATCATCAGCATTATCTCGTTGGCGCCCTTGGGTTGCGCTCCTGCTTGTGCTCCGCACATGCTCGTGCCCCTGCTCCCATGTTCGTCGTCTTCTTCCACAGATGGCTGTGTCGCCGCTCATCATTCCAGCATAGAATTTCACTTCCCTTCTGTTGTCGTAATGGGGAGGCCGCGTTTATGGGGGTATGAGCCATTGCTTAAGGGGGTATGAGCCATCCATTGCCTTACATGACGGACAGATTGAATTTTGAAGCATTTTAATTTCGAAGAATCGCAAGCGGCAATGGTGGGCAAATGCTGCTAACCATGCCGCCGAGCAAACTCGAGACATCGAACGCAAGCGAAAACGGCGGACTGCGGGCATACCGTTAGTGATGTCTTTCTCTCCATCGCAGCCAGGCGTGTGTGTGACCTCATAACTGAGAAATACTTTTTTGAACCTTCGGGATTAACCCAGTGATAAACACTGGGGCCGCACGTTTCAGCTTCGCTGGTCAACCATCTGTACGGAGTGCTTGGGCTGGCGATTTTTTTTTTTTCTTGTAAACAGGTGCTTAGCAGTTGTAACAATTATTAGATTTGACAATGTGCCGTACCCAGTTCGATTATATACGACGAGCAGAAACCTAGTACTTGCGTCACTAGTTAACTTCGTGACAGTGTCTAATGGCTGAGGCAGTGCCATTCTTACCTGCAGGACTAGGCATTGGAATTCTCCCATGGTCATTATGTCAATATGTTCGTTTTTTTTAAGTAAGTCACGTGATCATCTACAATATTCTCAGCATCCCAACATCAACTCTCAGCAAATCTTTCAAAATGTCCCTCGTATGGCTACGTATTGCTAGAAATGATGTTCAGATAAGCAAGCAGGTCATTAGATGGCCGACAGCAGTGCATGCTTGGACTAACCCCCAACAATCACGGTCAAGACGTGTGGGCGCTCTGCCACGATGGCGGCACACGCTTCCATGGCCGAAGTCGACACGTGCTCACAGCCGCTGAGGTCGAGCAGCCTTAGCTCCTGGCACAGCTCGACCATGGCCAGCACTCCTGCAAAACTCATCTTGGTCACGCACCCTGTAATCAGACATGCTGCCGCACCTGCTTTCACTCCGCGTTTTGCACAGAACAGAACTGTAATCACTGGACACCGCAGAGTCTCACTTTCGAGTTGTACGAATTTTGAAACAGAATGAACAAGACCTGTCAGCTTGAGAGATTAATATCTTCGAAAATGTATTTCTTTTATCAGAAAAAAAGGTTTCCAGACCAGGAAAAAAAGATTACAGTAATTAACAAAAAATGAAATAAGGAACAGTGTGCATAGGACCGTCACTAGATGAAATGCATATGTTAGAGCTAATTGAGAGGAGCTTCAACATCCCACGACCACTCTTGGGCTACAAGGAATATATGTAAATTATTTTGACAGAGGTTCACTTATTTCCCCCAGATGTATTGCGTATGTGGGCACATTCTGTTGCCATCAAAATAAGGTTGCCACAGCTGTAAATCGAAACTGCAACCATGTGTTCAGCAGAACGCCATAGCACCTGGGTAGCCAGTGCGGGTGCGCATTCCGAGGATTCTTCCATCACATAGAGTCGAATGATGCAGCAAGCTCAAAAGGAATGAGGCAGAAGCTTGACATTAAAAAAATTTGAGGTAAGAAATTATGCTAAAGTCATGCGTTGCAGGTAGTCACCAGTAATTGTAGCAGTTGGCAGTAAGGGTAGTAATATGCCACTTCCCTATGTCATGCTAGTTGGCGATCGGTCGTGAGCTTGGTGTCACCAGTTGGCAACAACATTGTGATGCTCCAACAGCGCTGCTAGGCCTGGCCCGCTTCACATTGAAACCATGGCTGACAACACTTCAGAAACAGCCACAGATGATCACAAGATGTTTATTTTTGTTACCGCTTTATCGTCAACATAATTTCTCATGAGAAGACGATAAGCTGATGTATTAGTGCCACTGCTAGCTAGTGAAATGGGAGCATTGGTGAGCTGCTTTGCCATGCTCTGTGGTTTACCTATACTGCTGCTCTTGTTTAGTGGTCATTGCTCGTCTCAAATAATATGATCTAGGTATCGCTTCATTCTAGCGACTGTTACGTGAAAATCTGTAGTCTGTAGTGAAAATCTGTAGTTACGTGAAAACTGTGTCACTTGGGCAGTGACACAGTTGGGCAGAACTGCTCGACTAAATACTGTCCCGACTCTCTGGCCGTCCACTGGCACTGCCATCTAATTTGGCCTCCTCTTCCGCGGCCAATGCTCAATGCCAACTCAGTTGACATTTGCTCAATTCCCCGAGGCCTTTACACCTCTACTGCAAGGGGCAGTAGAGGTGTACCCCAAGAAGAGCAATTGCCAGTTGCACCAATATCCATATCTAAAATTTAAAAATAAATATCATGCACAACAAATGTATTTGCTTCACACTGTATTTCACCAGTATGAGGTTCCGGCATTATGCACTTCCAAGAACACAGTGACACCAACCTGCATCACCCAGTAGTACGCAGCCACGAGCTTCCACCGAGTGTAGGTGACCATGGCACGCAAGATCGCACATTCCGGCATCTGTGATCTGATAGGGTGGGAGAGAGAAGAAATTTTCAGAGATGGCATGCGAAGATAAGCTGCGAGCTTCCTTGCAACTCTCGTGCTTGTTTACTGTGGGGTATAACGCTTCGAAACTTGTTCTACCTGAAATTACACTGATTTTCTACACACTACAGCACGTCGAGATGATCCTTTGCTGCATCTTGAAAGCCCGAGGCATGTTGCATGCCTTACGCGTAACGTAATTCTTCGAATACTATGTGGTACCACTCTCCATACACTTGGAATAAAACGACACCTAGTCGATAAGAAGTGTTTTTCCACCTTAGCCTTTTCTTTTTTTGCCCAGTTAGTATTGTCGCGTATGTTTTGTCAGACCACGCTTGATAAGCGTTATCGCGTTTATGTCATTTTGCGATATCAGGGTGTCTCGTGCATTCTTAAATTGTTGTAGCCACTTGTAAAGAGACAGGCTTTGCTCTATCAGTGTCTACGTGAGAGCAAATTACTCTAACGTGTTCTTGAACTTGATAGGTTATTTCAAGGTAACCTAAAATGTTCGATGATGCCCCCATTAATAGGGGCAGCACGGGAGCTCTGTCACTTGATTCGCCGACCACGCTTGCTGCCATCGCCACTACCTTAATTTAGAGGGCGCAAGTTTGCCCAGTAAGCTGTTTCCTTCCAAGTTCGTTGCATGCCTGTAAAAAAAAAAAAAACATTCCTCCCAACCACATGAAAGTATGCATTGCACAAGGCTTGCACACAATGAAACCAGCTTCCGTGCAGGTGCAAAACGTGACAGCCTAGTGTGCACTAAATGGCCTCAACAGCCACTGACAGTGCCCCACATGGCAGTGATAGCTTGACTAATGGGTTGACAGGACTGCTGGTTTCAAAAGCAGGCCTTCCGAATGCAAGTGTAACGTGATGAGTGTCAATCGCATACGGTGCAATGCATGCAGCCAAAAAAGCCTACCTTTTCTACGTAGCTGACCTTCAGCTCCTTCAATTCAGAGCACTTTGCTAGATGGCTCATTGCTGCATCTGTGATACCCCTTTCGCAGTTTGTGAGGTCCAGGAACCTGCACGACAAGGAAAAAAAAAAAAAAAAAAAAACCTTAACTTCCCAAATTACCCATATAAGTAGGAAAATAAAAAATGCATGCAAAATTTGTTATTTTTATCTTTGCCAAATTGCTGTGCATAATGACGTGCTTAAAAAAAAAAACTGAATATGTGTGCATACAGTTTACATCTTACATTAACCAAAATTAATGAAAACTTGCTTTGCAGAAAAGCTTTCCTTCATTATACATGAATGTTTACAATGTTATAACTGTCTATTAATACAAGAAATGTTAGTTGACAAGTAGGCTAGTTTGTGAGCATTTAGGAAGCACGCAATGCAAAAATAGCGCTATAAACTTAAAAGGGAGGACTGTTGCACACCATGATTTCCCCCTTTTCCAGATGTTAAATTTCCAGCTATGCTTCTGCAATCACTTTTAATGAAATCTAAGCTTTAGTGACTCCTTCTCCTGGTTTCAGATTTGTTACCACACATGAAAGGGATGTTAAACAGAAACACTAGATCAGTTTAGACTGACATCAATTTTTTTTCGAGACTAAAATTTTTGTTAATTTCATGACAATAAGTAGATCATTACACGCGAAAATCAAAGCCAACCTTACATTTCTTGAATTTCGTGCCAATTGACCAACACTGGTAAGTCAGTGTAACATCATGAATTTCAAACTATTTTCTTGTACTATTTGGGCTGTTGAGGCACAGTATATGCTCTCAAAACTTGCTACTACGCTCAGTCTCTGGCTGCTTTAGAGTACAATGTAGTCAACCTTTTTCAATAAGAACTTAACTAATAACTGTGCTCTAGCATATGTTAAAAATCCATGCATCAAAGCTCGATGGCACAGAACCTTCAAGGTGGCGTCACCCCCAGTCTTATTTTAGTGTATTTTCCGGCTTATCAAACTTCCTGTCACAGTAAGTGGCTTCTTTTGGCATATAGTAGAAGGGTTATAAATTTACTGCGATAGCTTGACTTATTTTCTCTTAAGTGTCCCTTCAAGATTTAGTTCTTTAATTTGAATAGCAAGGTGGTCGCAAGACTATTTCCATACACCGTCAATGGATAAGCGAAACATTCATTGGTATGCCGAGTGCTGCGAAACTTGGAATGGCTTGGCGCAGTTGGTGGCTGTCTTGGTATGTTCGATGCCGACTGCTGCTGCTATTCTTTGCGACTGCATAAATGCTACTGGCAAGTCGAGATGTCAAGACAAGTTTGCACGGTAGAAAAATTCAGACACATTTTAGAGCAAAGCTCTTAGGTGCCTGATCCTGTGGGGAGCGTGCCCTAAGCGTAACCGAGCGAGCGAGCACAGCGAAGGATGAAAGACAGCGATAGCGAAGAGAGCGCGAGGAGGAATGTGGAGGAGTAGGGTATGGCGAAAGCGTGAAAAGAAAAGCGTAGTACCGTGCAAGATGGGCTCTGCGGTGATGATGCCCATGAGATGGTGCCAGAGTAGCGCGCATCGTATGCTCACCAATGTACTGCGTCAGTGGATGTCTGTCTGCGGCAGCTGCTGTGAATTGCGCCCACGCGTCACCCACGCGCTGCCTCTCGCGATCTCCTGATCAGCAAGGCAGTCACGCTACACTTCGCTCCGTTTGCAACGTGCCACACGAGACAGATTGCCCGTACCAGCCAATATATCGCGAAATGAAAACACGTTTACAGCTGCGCTCAAATTTTGTATTAGGGAGTATCGTAATCGTCGGTGAATTTTTTCAATGGCACAACAATTTTCTGCATTAATATTTGTTCTGCCAAACAAAAGCTGAAAGTTTTTCAAATGGGCGACATGCCAGTCTGTTTTAAGTTGCTGTTTTCTGCAAGTGTCTCTCTAAGAAAAGTTCCAATGACACTAAGATGCTGGGTCTTTCAGCAAAGATGAATTCTTGAAAACTGTGAATAAGAAATAAAGAGGTTATTCTATTTTGCAGCAACAAATTAGCCACGCTGGCAGATAGAAGTTGCGCAGTACCCCCCCAATCACTGATCGACTCATTTTTAAAATTTCACTAGGTATGACTACTTTTGGGCACATGGTACAACTTTTTAAATTGACGCTGTTCAGTGCTCAAGGTATCGCCACCCAGTAGGTGTCCCAAGACTACCACCAGTACGTTAGTGAATTAGTGGATTTAATTTCATAGAACAGTTAATAAGCGATGAGCACAAAATTCCCGTTTACTAGTAGCTTGAATAACATGTCAGCGAAAAAAGAACCTCTCCACCTCTGCAACACTATTTTTAAGAATAAAAGTCCTTGCGCCAGAGCGCCAGGCATAAATTTACGAAGCAGTTGATAATGCAAAATAGGTGCTGCATGTTATGCATGTACTGCTTGCTAACCTGAGCTTGGTGCACCCAGTGCTAATGGAGGCCATGGACGCGTCGTCGACAGTTCGGTTGTTGCTCAAGTCGAGGAGTTCCTGCATATTTCACCAGGAGAGAAAGGAATGAGCAAAGTACATCTTTCACGCAGTGCCATATTGTTTCCTCGTTTCCTTCCACATCATGCTTTTATATCAGTGCCTTTACTTTTCCCTTCTGGCCATGGGATAGCTCAGGCATACCCACTATGCTTTTACAATGCCTGCCCAATTGCTCTGCAAAGCATGCAAGACAGAAGTCTACTGAAGCAATGCCAAATGCCCAGCCATTTTAAACCTGTTGTTGCTAGGGCAAGGACAGCTTTTGCCGGGCAGCGTTGCCTGTTCTTTGCTTCTGCATGACATGCAATGGAAGAAAGCTGCGACCCTAACCATGCTCCATAAACTGCAACCAACTACTGGGAAAGTGGCACCTTCTTAGTGACCCCTGCTTTTGATGTCACTGGGCAGGCATTGAAAACACACAGGAAACTAGGGCTCAGGTACCCGCAGTCTAGTCAAGCTGTCACAGTGCCTGCAGCTAACCAACCTTTCAGTACTCTTCACTCTGTGTTTCATAGAGACAGGCATTATGTGCCTGCCCCACAGCTCAAGATGATGTGTTTGGCAAATGTTGGAAATACTGCCAAATATCTGAAAAAGACTGCCTGTGCACCAGCGTAGGCAATGCACACCTAGACTAACAAGAGGGCGCAGAGATGTTGCAATGCTTAAAAAACATTGTGGTCAAAACAGACAGTGTTGTCGTAAGGTTACTACGGGATATGTAATGAACTATGATACATAAAGGTCTGATAAACTACTGGAGGTACCATATTGTTGTGAATGTATAGCACATAAGACAACATCAATGTAAACGGGTTAACATGTTATCAAAGCTAAACATGTGATTAACAAAGGAGGATAGTAACAGTAGTCACTGTAGAAAAGAAAAGAAATAAAAAGAATGAATATAAGAAAGAACGTATACTATAGCCAAAATGTCGTGGTCACCACCGTGTTGTACAAAAAGTGAGAATGGCCCCATTTCCAGTGCAACTTCCTTAAACAGTATAAAAAGATCTGCCCGCGAGAACTCTAGTGGCCCGAAAACTATTCCATAGCCACGTATTTCTTGAATGATAGCTGAATAGAACGTGCCACTGCATGTTGCTGCCGATACCAATTGCACTAGACTTCAGAAGCTTGGCGAGGATCAACACACGAATGGCCTTTACTATCCCTTTTACACATTCCCTGAGCCTCTAATCTGTGTTAATGTGAACAAATGTCATTTTAAAAACTGTTTCGTCATATTATGTCAGGTTTATGCAACTTAGCATATTGCTTCATTTTTGTTAATCTAGCGGTGTGCGCATACTGAAATATTCGATTTCGAATCAAACAGTGAACGTTTGAATAATTGAACTTGCGAATCAAATACCTGGTATTTGATTTTTCGAATATTCGGGGAATGAATCGGCCGTGGTCATGTAGATGTCACGCGTGCAGAGTTCCAATGATGAACTATCTCTATCGGTACAAGGTTTGACTCTGTCGACAGGCTTAAGAACTTGGAAAGAGTCTTTCGCCCGTACCGCATTACAAAAAGGAAGGAAACCTAGCAAGGCAAACTACATCTACGCTATCAAAGAAGTTTTGGGTATTTCGGTGCGCTACAACTCAAAGCACAGCGAGCACCCTACAATGCCAAGTTCGAGGTAGGTGCTACAACGTGCTCACGAGTCTAATTCATGTGTGTTAAATTTGTGTCTACCTAATGTCAAAATGATGAAGTGCATGCACAATCAAATTATACAAAGCCCACTTCCTTGGGGGCAAACGGCCTCGGGTGACCTCTTGCCTCTTGAGCTATTCTCGCATCAGCGCTCGCTTCTTGTGGCCTTCAACCGTCTTACTGGCACATCTTCGAGCCTTTAGTTGATGACTACCTTCCATTTACGGTTAAGCGCTAAAGAGGGGGTGGACCACAGTGGTAGGTGCGTGCTGGATTTCGCACGTATGAGCGCACCAGTGCAACTGGCAATGGTCGGTATATACAGCCACCACCAGCGAGAAACAGGAGGGAGGTCATGCTATATATTTTATGAACGATTTGTATGACAGACATGTTAGCAGCTGCGAGTTAAATCCTGCACGTGAAACTCCTAAAACGTACTTGCATGCACGATACTGCATCACAATTAATGTATGTTTTTGTTATCGCAAGACACATGCACACCCGTGGTCGGCGCGGTACGTGGCATGCACTCATCGGTAATTTATAGGTCCAAAGTTTGTATGAAATACATCTGTACGTGGCAACCAATGAATGATCATGGATTCAGTCATATATGACGCTGATGTGAGTTAGAGAGTCACCAGTCACTCTAAAACAAACTGCGAAATAGCTCTCGGCGTAATTTAGACTGATCTTCCCATTTTATTTAACTAAAAATTTTCTTGTGTTGGCGCCCAAAAATCCAATTTGTTGATTGCACGCCACAGGACTCCTGTGAGGAGTGCGATTGTAATTTTCATCGCATGCAATCACCGGTGGAAAGACGTCCGACACATACAGAGAATAGCTCGGTATGGCCTTTTCTTTTTCCCTATTGCTAATAAAGTTGTGGCTGCAGATTGTTTCATTATCACTCGGTTGTCCCGACACTCCCTCTTTATTGTGATCAGCCATCACGGAGTGCACGTACCTAGTTCGTATTCGCCATACGTTGAACGGCCCGTATCCTGCGTTCTCACCTCTCTGCTTCATATGAACAGGATGGAAAGGGGTAAAACTTGACCTTGCGATGCAGTCCTTCTCGTCTGTGGCAATTCATGACGCAACAGAAGCGTTGGTGATGATGTTGCGTCTCAGGGCATGGAGCGGCAGCGCTCGTTTCTGCTTTCTGCATGGGTCTAGCGAACGAGGCGATACAACTATTCTAGGACGGTCTTCTAACTTCTCTTACCAATACAGACAATTTGTTAGCTCTTCTTCTAAGTGCTACAGGCGCAAGAAACGCACAATACGTACTAGGAACAAGTGAAAGTCACAGGCCTGCGCGGCACAGGCAGCACAGTCGCAACGTAAGCTGGAGGAGTGGTTCAAGAGTAGCTCCAATTTCGGCACCACGTACAACAGGGTCTTCACGGTGAAGTCTCTGTGCCTCATTTTCACGAGAACGATCTGAACTGTCTGTCCGGCGTCGACGCCAAGCTGCGGCTTGTACTGCTCTCTGCACAGCAGTCTGCTGAGCCCGATGATGCCTGGTTGCAGCCGCGCACGTAGCTTTTCTACGATTCGCTTCTTCAGCAGCAGTTCGTACAATGCGAGGAGGCGCCATAACGTGTGCCAAAGAGGTATCTAGAGTATGTGGTGCACATCTCGTATCCCTTGACTCGTGGCACGGTAGGTTGTTGTTGGTGATGATGATGATGGTTTATTGGCATCTTCAAAATGGGGTGGTGACAAATAGTCACCTAGCCTGCTTGAGTTAACCAGTTCCAGTTACATGCAGCATGCAACTGCTATATGCAACTTACATGTCGGGACACGATGTGGAATATTACCAAACTGCAAAGCAAATTTTGTACGTATCCAAGCTACGCGGCATGCATGTCACATGCATGTCCAATGGCAAGATACGATGCTAACTATGATGATTATGATATAATGGCATTTCTTTTGAAACGGGACGGCGACAAACAGTCTCCTAGCCCGCTTGAATTAATCGTGTACGCCATACATGTATTTCATTACGTCAACATTTATGCATCCCCATAATCTTCTTATTCTTCAAGACTTCTTCTTCTACCTTGTAACGCTACCTATGCAACTGCTACATGGCGTGCCACCTGGTGCAATAATTTGCCACTGCAATGCAAATGGCGCACGTATAGGTACTACGCGGCGCGCATCTCACATTGCAAGACAAGTGGCAGGATACGATGCTAATGAGGATGAAGATGATAATTTACAGACAACTAACCAGCTTGACTTATTCAGGTATACAATATATATTTTTTTAGTATACATGTACACAACTCCTTAAATTTCTTTTAGGTGCGAAGCACCTTATGCGCTCGGGCTGTCGGCGTCTCCTGTCGTCGCCGTCACGGTAAGCAAGCGACACACGCTCGTCACAAGCGAGTGCCGAGCATCCCGCGTGCCGAGTGCTCCCGCGTTTGTCGTCGTCGTCATCCACAGCTGTCTGCATTGCCGCTCATCATTCCAGCGTAGAATTTCACTTCTCTTCCGTCGTCGTAATGGGGAGGCTGCGTTTACGGGGTGGGGTTATGAGCCATTGCTTAAGGCAGTATGAGCCCAATAGCGGTGCATCACTGCATGCTTCGCACCTCCCCAGGTTTCACGTTAGTGGAGCTGCATTTCGCTCAATGGGTCATTTGACACTTGCGCATAAAATTTAATTCACCGCTTAAACCGAGGCCTACGACTTACCTCGTGCTAACTGTAATAACTAATAAAATTAAAACAGTAAGAAAGGTGTCCATAATTTTTCTTCCTCAAACCTTCTGCCTTGTACTGTTACCTGTGCATCTGCTACATGGTGTTCTACCTGGTGTAATAATATGCAACTGCAATACAAAATGTGCAGGTATTGACACTACGCAGTGCTTATGTTACATCGCGTGTATTGGGGGAAAAAAAAGCAGGGAAGAGATTGATACGACCGGATCTTTTACAGTCCTAGGTAGCGGCACACGGCAGATATTGAAAAAAAAAAAAAAAAGATGAAGGAGATATATACAGAAATGCATAATAAAAACATGTATAGCACACCTGATTAAATCAAGCAGGCTAGGTAACCATTTGCAACAGCCCCGTGTCGCCGGGGATGCAATTAAATCATCATCATCATCGTGCCTCCTCGTGCATTTATAGGGCATTTTTCCGTTGCCTGATAGCAAGCGCTGTGTGGCTCAGTGGTAGAGTATCTGACTCCCGCGCAGCGGGTCCGGGTTTGATCCCGGCGGGAACTGGGTGCTTTTTTTTTCTCATTTCCGGCAATAGCGGTTACGGACACCGGACACCATTGCGAACCGAAACTGCTATTGCAATGAGCCCATAAAGCTTACGCTGTAAAATAGGTGATTTGCATTCGACAGCAGTGCAGCCAACTAAGACAGGGAGTTGGACTTCGTAATACTCGATTCCATGCCTCACGCACCAGCAGAGGTCGACCTGTGCGGCGCCAGTGACTGTGTGGAGCAGTGCTGAGTGACGTGATCACATTCCCCTCTTTTGTCTGTTACGCAGATTGGCCTTAACGAGCTTAACCACAGAAACCACCTGTCATAGGGATGGAAAAACCCTCCTGTTTTCTGGAAGAAAACTGGAAAGCAAGACTTTCTAAGCAATAAAGATGGCCGTTAAGCACAGCATGGTCTACTATTAAAATGAAAACTGCATTGGTATTTAGGACAACTTCCCATTTCTACAGTTTGCACAAGTGCACTTGATTCTATTTGAGAGACATTCCATCTAGAAAAAATATTTTCCATACTTTTGTATACGAAGTGAGTTGTTATCAGAGCTGGCATACTACACATCTTGGTTCCTAGGTACCCAAGTTACTGATAGCTAGCAAGAATCTTATGTGATTAGCCTCGTGAGCATGTGCAGCACCATGTTTTTTGCATAAAATTTGCAAGCATAAAAGTTTGCGTTGAACTTTCTGATATTTGATTTGATATTCGGCTTCTTTCTTTCGTGATTCGATATTCAGTTTGAAATGTACTATGTATTCGGTATTCGCACACCCTTAGTTACAACAACAAAAAAATCTGGATAACTTGGAAAATCGAATAATTTGGACTTGCCCTCTGGTTCCAGCATGCACATGCTCCGATTTTGCACAATTATAGAAATGAGGGTTGCAGATTTCACCAGTAGGTAAAGGCATCTTGAAGTAGCAGGCTTTTGTTTAAACCGTATTTACTTGCGTAAGGCTTGCGCCTTTTTCTCCTGAATATTTACTAGGTGCGGGCCTTACACAAGGCAAGCTCATGGATACTCACTGAAGCCTCGAACTGCGCTCAGGCTGCTATGCGAATAATTCAACCACTGGTGGCCGACTATGAACCCATTTGCAGTCGCCGACCAATTTTTTAGTTATGGACTAGTGCCACCTTGTAGCGTTTTGGGGGAATTAAACAACACACAAGTATGCATGTGACGCTTAGTGAAACATTTCTTTTTAAATTTTCACACTCCAATGTGGGGTTGCGGGCCTTACATAAGGGTGGGCCTTACCCGAGTAAATACGGTAGTTTTTTGATACGTTCGATATTTCAACACTCAGCAAATTCAGACGTTTTTTTCTGGTCCCACGAAATCTGAATTAATGAGATTTCACTGTACACATGAGCGAGTTTGCACTGCTGAAAATATATGCCAATTAATTTTTCTATAGTCTGTTAACGACAGCACAAGCACAACATTTTGCATCTCTGTATCCATGTGAATCGCTCCCCCAAGGAGGCAGTAAGCATTCTAAAAATATACAGGGTGCCCCGGCTAACTTTAGCTAAGCAGATCAGCGAAAAAAAAAAAATACTTTTTTTCATTAAACAGGTTGGCTAAATTTAGCTGGGTCACCCTGTATATACTACATTCCTAGTTGTTGCATCATACCTGCTCGAAACACATTGGCAGCTGTACAGCAACACCAATGAACACATCAGTCAGAAAACAATCCCGCCATGGAAGAAAGCTGCTGCAAATGTGGAGGACATCAAGATGGTATTTACCAAAAGATGCAGGTTGCCGATGGCACCGATACCACTGCTGGTAGCTGGAAAATGAAAAACGCGATTTGAAGCCCTATGAAGGAGCACTCTGAAGTACAATCACCGGCTGTGCAACAGAGCCGAACAGAATGCCAGTATAGGTTAAAGCAGTTAGCTTCCAATCTCAACTATGCATATTGTAAAGAACTTTAACAAAGTGATATGAAAAGCAAAAGCTAACTTAAGCTCAATAGGACAGGCTGGTGTTCTAAAAATGTAGAGAGCCTATAGCCTGTCTACAAGCTGACTACAGTTTGAGGAATACCAAAGTACATGCTTTGCAAAGTTCAGTAGCTGTGAATAAGCCCCAAGTCGCTAGCAATTTAGGCTGCAAAATTATAGTGTTTTAAGTATACAATGGAAACATTCAGGGGTGTATCTGTGCGGGTCCCTTTTGTTTTTCTAGTCATCAAAGGAGGCCTCACTAAACGCACCACCGAAACGACTTCATGGATCATAAATGCCCGTTTCACTTTAACAAGCACTAGTAGCAACCGTTTGCAAAACAAAAGCTCTGCTCACCGTGAAATAGTGACCTTGACAGTCCCAGGTTTTTCAGTGTCTTCAGGTTCTAATGACACAACCGAAATGACACACAAGAGATCACATTGCTGCTAGCATAAAAAACATCCATAACTATGACAACACAAACAGTGATGAACAAGCTCTAAGCCATTGACCAAATGAGTTTACTTTCAACATGAAGTGCTGGAAGCACTGTATTTACACGATTCTAAAGCGCCCCCGAATACAACGCAGACCCAATACTCCCGGGTTTAAAGTACGAAAATAAAAGCACATCGAAATTTCACGCACGCCCGATTTATAAAATAAAAATGTAACATGCCCCCTTACTTTTGCGATCAGAAGAAATGAGGCGTGCAGAATTCAACTTCACAGAGAGGAGACTTCTTTTTTTTTTTTTAAATGAGTTTCATAATGAAAGCGGCACGTCGTTGTCACCATTTGCACTTCATCGACCACACATAAAGCACATAGAGGCAGTATTCTTGAAGGATCACTTTCAGAGATACTGCTATCACTTTCATGGCATTTTATGTGACTCCGCGTTGGACTTCTAAAAATATTCGGCTGAAAGTGTTCCCTTCGTTCTGCGCAGATAGCGAGCTTGGCACAGCAACAGAAACACTGGATTCAATGCATTTCAGATCTCTAGACAACCAAATGTCACTGAACTGCAATCCCGCATCAACAAAATTTGCCTGAATGCTACCCCGCATATTACCTACTACTCATGCAACGCTAGCAGACTAAATTAGGCACCCAAATGCCTTTGCTTTGCACTTAAATTGTGTAAGATACCACTACATTACGCTTGTGCGGGTGCCACCATTTTTGTTTACAAAAATTTCACCGACGATTACAATACTACCTAATGCGAAATTTGAGCATAGCACATGTTTTCATTTTGCTATATATTGGCTGGTGCGGACAATCTGTTTCATGCGACATGTTGCAAATGGAGCGAAGTGTGACGTGACTGCCTCGCTAATCGGGGGATCGCGAGAGGCAGTGCATGGGTGACGTGTGGGCACGATTCACAGCAGCCGCCGCAGACAGACCTCTCAGATGATGCGCGCTTCTTTGGCGCCATTGTTGCCACAGTCCGCATCTTGCACAGCACTACACTTTTCTTCTCACGCTTTCGCTATACCCTCCCTCCTGTTTTCCGCCTCATGCTACTACTGCACTCGCGCTCTCGCCACTCTTTCATCTTCCGCTGTGCAGTCAAGCGAAGTCAATGAAGAAGCAGCTTGATAAATTTTGAAGCAAATCTTTCTTGTGAATTTTAACAAATTCTGCACCCCCCAATAAGGCTGAGTTGAGATCTACCAACCTCAACACTTGAAAAATACTGCACCATTGCGTCAAGTATGTTGAAATAAAACCTATTCAGATTTAGTTTGACGAGAGGGCACAAGTATTCTATAGATACAGTTACACCTCAATATAACAAACTTTAATATAATAGAAATATAACAAAGTATTTAACTTTTTAACACCATGTATTTTGAACTTCAACCGAAGTGTGTTAAGACCAAAATAAACAACATAATAAAATATCACTGCAGCAGCGAAGGAATACCGTGACAATAAACGCAAACTTCCGCGGATGCAGATGGTCAAATGGTTGAATTACATGCGGCTGCAAGCGAACGCACCTCTCGAATCTCCCTGAGCGACGCACCATGCTCTAGTGTGTTATGTGCACTGTGGATGGAATGAAAGCTATTGCATTTTATGCTTCGCTTTGCTGTTGGATCATGCCCAATCAACCACATGAAGTATTAAAAGGACTATTTCAAAAATAATTGAATTTTGATTCGAGGACTAAATTGAATAGGAAAATATTTTCAGGGTTCGTACAGGTTTCTAAGGCGAAAATTCAAGGATATTCCAGGACTTTCCAGGACCTGTCAAAGGTTTTTCAAGGACTCAAAGCGGCATCCAAAGTAGTATTTCTTTACTCTAACATTTCCAAAAATGACCAGTTTTATTGCACTTATAATAAATAAATGTATATAACAATCTAGCCTTGATAACATCTCAGTATCACAACACAAAATGAACACTAAGAACAGCGGCTGAGATTTCTCCGGTATAGGCGGGGTAAAGTTCACCAAAAATATTGAAAACATTCAGCATAGGGTTATTGCACTAAAATAAAAATAAATAAATGTATATTACAATGATGTTAATATCTAGCCTTGATCACTTCGGTATAGTCTTCCTACACATCCATTATATTTTAACAAATAGATGTATACTGCAATTTTGTAAAACATGGTTTGTCTTGGTCATTTCTCAAGTCCGCAATATTAAAACGTAACACAACGAACACCCACAAGAGCTGCTCAGGCTTTTGCAGCATTAGCTGGTTTTGGTTCATCAAACATTTCAAAAACATTCAGCATACCACATTTTCCGGTGTATAAGACGCATTTTTTCTTAATTTTTCGTCGGTGCGTCTTATAACGACGCGACCTATGCGCTCTATACGCTCCTTCGCGCTATCCGTTTACGTCTCTCTTTTTCTGTGTTTGTCCGTGTGTATGCGCAACGCTTCCCGATACAGCTATGCACCAACTCGCCCAGCAAGAAGTTCTTCTAAACGACCAATGCACGTATTTTTTTTCTTTTTTGCGGAAATACTGCCATCGAAATTGAATCCGAAGTTATGGCCACGCGAAGCGCGCTGGTTGACTTAATTGCTACGGGTTCGGTGCGCGCTATCCAGGTTGCGGGTTCTCGTGATCAAGTTCGATCCCGAGCGCCGTGCGAGAAGCACGGTGCAGCAATGCAAGCGGCGGTTGGCCCACCGCGAGTCGATCGACCGCGAAGTTGTCGCATCTGCAGATCGCTGTCAAGATACGGCGCGCGCCGCTGCGCAATCTACGCAGTTGCTCCGAGAGTACAGGAGCTCCCCCCACCCTTCCGCCCGGGCTGCCTTCCCGCTTTCCTCCTTTGTGCGCGATTTGGCTCGCCGTCGCACGCTTCCATTCGCACACAATGCAGCATACGGCTCGTGGCGACGACGTTATCGCCTTTGGACTTTAAACGGAACATCGTGGCAACGACGACGGCAGAAATGCGCCTGGAGTGGAAATATATGGCACCCATATGCTTGCGCATAACCCGCGTTCACGGAGCGAAACGTCACCGTAACTTTTTAAAATCGCTTAACGAAAGAACAGGTGCGGCTTATACACCCGTGCGACTTATACGCGTTTTGTTTTTGTTTTTTCAGAAAAACTGCCATTTTGAGGAGGGTGCGTCTTATATACAAAGGTGCGAATTAAAGGAAAATACGGTAATGTTATTGCACTTGTATTATCACAAATAATATTATAACAAACCTCCACCCAAAGGCACTGAGCATCAGTGATAAAGTTGCTCTACTATAGCTCTCTTTAGCTTCACTAGCTTCATCTCGCGCGCTAGAGTGAAAGTGGCACAAGACAGACCGATGGGCGAGGAGTGAAACGAACGATAGGGTGAGAAAAGCAGCGTAAACTGCCAACCGAGCCAGCACCGAAGCGCGGCATGGGTCTCTCGCTCCGTTCGCGGTTTAAGTTTAACCCCGTAAAGCCTTTTATTTTTTCCGCGCAGTTCTGCAAAACAGAACCATGTGTGGGGAGTTCGATGCCGATCTAGCACAGAAAGGAGGTTGCAATGTCGATATCAAGAGTGCATTGCTCACGAAATTCAAGGATTTTCAAGGAAGGAAAAAAAGTCCAGGACTTTCAAGGGCCTTGAAAACGCAATTTTCAATTTCAAGGGTTTGCAAGGATTTCAAGGACCTGTACGCACCCTGTATTTTATTCATTATTCGAAAGTTTCGAATATTTACCCACGCCTAGTGTTTACGAAATAGAGCAATGTTTGGCAAGTCCAACGGCACCTGGCAGATGAATCGCAGGTCGTGGTCCTCAATCTTGAAGCAATCGAAAAGGTGGAGCTCAGTCAGGGAAGTGCACTTGGTGGCTATCCTCGAGATGCCCCTCGATGTCAAACCCGAACAGCCACGGAGAATCAGGCGACGCAGACGCAGTCCATCTATGTTGAAGCACTGAACGCAACACACCAAAATATAAAAACCAAATTTTTCATGCACGTTATGCCCAATTTACTAACTTTAACAGCAAACACACGTAACCATTCAAGTGAACAACACATTTATTGCAGAGCCATGTGCAAGCGGACACTAAGACTCTTCCACACTAGCGTATGAAAACTTGCACAATTCTGCAGAGGCTTGGAACCATCGCTGGCCTAACTATTAAAACCGTTCCTTGTTTAATGTTCAATACTGCACAATGGATGGCAACAATGAACTACTAGCCGGCATCAAAATGTTACTGTGCAGTGGCTTATGAGACACGTCGCAGTGGAGAGTTCTAGATGAATTTTGATGGGGTTTTTCATGTGCACCCAAATCTAGGTATGCAAGCGTTCTTGCATTTGCCCCATCTAAATGTGGCCGCCATTGTCGGGAATCGAACCCGTAACCTTGCACTTAGCAGCACAACGCCATAGCCATTGAGCCACTGTGGCTTGTTTGGCCCAACTATTGATTGAGCTGTCTTTCCTATACGGGGCGATCAGTTTAGGTTTTCCAGAATTTTAATCATCTGTTGCAGATAACATAATTCTAGTCCTTGAGTTGGATTACTCAGAGAGGCGGACATTACCTGCACGAGAAATCGAAACACATATTCAACTAAGTAACAAGAATTCACCAGTTGAATGAATTACTTTACAGCACATATTGTAATTTACGAATTGTAGCTGGTGACTTTACAAGGTGTAATCAATTTGGGATGAATTTTCAGAACGACACCAGTTTGTAAATTTGCGCCATCAAACTCCCCGTAAAAATGCACTGTTGTTCCACTTACTTTTTTATCGGAATGCTTTTATGAACTTAAGTACAAAAGTAACTGGAACGCCCATGTATTTTGTCCCACACTTTGGGAAATCACATCTCGAAGCTGGTGTCATCCGGGAGATTAATTTCAAGTGGATATGTCTTGCAACCTCACTGGCTACAATTAGTAAATTGCAATATGTGCAGTAAAGTAATTCATTCTGAAGTGAATTAGTGAATTTGTGTTATTTAGTTGAATACGTGTTTCAATTTCTCGTGCTAGTAATGCCCGCCTCTTCAAGTAATCCAGCTCAAGGACAAGAATTATGCTATCCGCCAATGGCAAACTTACAAAGTCCGGAAAACTTAAAAACGATCACCTAATTTATGCAAAGCATTACACATTGCATGTTTAACTAAAGCATGTCACGCTTTGTGGGTTGTTTCTATACAGGCGAACATCAATGTAACAAATGAGGATGTAATGAATTACCTGATATAATGAAGTAAAATTCAAATTTGGTAGGCCATGCTGTGTTTCAATGAGTATGTTACAGCTACAATGAAACCAAAATCTGTAACAGTATTACTTATAGGGAAGTGAATAATTGTTCACTCAGCAGCTCAAAGTATGTATGTTCTAGTATCAAAAATGTGGAATACTACGCAACAGCAACTTGAAATGGCATATTTTGAACGTGTATGCATGTGCTTGGCTTGACCTCCTCTGCAGCTGGCAGCCAAGCCAACTGTAAAATTATTTTTTATAAACCCAGGTAAAGTAATGGACCGCAAATTACATTAGGGCTCAAATTACGCAATACAGTATTAACAACGATGCAGAAGTGCATTAGTAATTCAGTGCTTCTCACATGTCACGTATTGGCATGTCAAGTCACTAACGAGCCATCAAAATCAACAGGGGACCCTCTTACTAGCCTATTGGAGGCAAGTGTTTATTTTGCTTAGACCTGACTGCAACTTTTTATTTTTAATTATTTTTTCAATAATATCAGTATGTGTTGCATATAATGAATACAGGATGTAACTAAGGTATAACTAAGCCAGGTGTAACTTTGTTATAACAAGCTTCGACTGTATTTGGGAACACCAAATCCACTCCACTTCTCTCCTTGCTCATCCTTTCCATTCGCATACTTTATTTTTTTTTTCTGTTTGGTCAATCCATTTTGCTTTCCTCTTGGCTGCATGCGTACAACTAGTTCGCTTCATAAACAATACAGCATAAAATCTGATCTCATACCTCCCCAGTGAACTCGTACATCTCGGTCAGGTCGATGTGCTCCAGACGCCTGCAGCGCCGAAGAAGTCGCCGGAGGCTGACAAAGAAGAAGTGTCACACATGAAATAATCGAAACACCATCTGCATCACTGCTTTGTACACTCAAGTCAATGAACAGACGTGCCATTTCCAGCAGTAAAGAGAAAGACATTAGTTGTACCTTTTTGAACAAACTTAAAGCAATGTGCGATGGCTAAAGTGAACCTTTTCAGTATGAACGGCACAGATCACGGTGTTAGAAGTACAGGTGGAACGACGGAGCACCGCCGCATTCGTTGAACTTCGGTACCTCCGCTCCCTCACGCCGCGTGATGGCAGGAGCGGTCGCGTGGCCGACAACCGGGCGAGCCGGCCCCCATTGCGCATTTGTGGACGAGCGGTCGCCGTCTAGTCGAAGCAGTTGTCGCCACGTTGCGTCCTTGTTTTCATTCTTTTTGTGCGATGACAAGCTGTGCTATTCGTGTGAGGAAGCCGTGCAATGGGCAAGAAGTGCTTTGTGCCACTGTGCAAATCTGGCTACAAGACCTGCATTGAAAAAGTGTCGCTTTTTGCTGCACCTCGAGAAGCAGAGTGCCTGAAGATATGGCGCCATGCGATTCTGCGCAAGGACCGTGTGCTGCAGTCGACTGACTAGGTGTGCGAGAAGCACTTCGAGCTTAGGTATGTGACGAAGACGTGGGAAGCAGTCTACAAAGGACACATTCTTGTGAGTGCACCACGAAAGGTAGCTCTGGCAAAAGATGCTGTGCTGATGAAGTTTCCTGACTGCCCTGCTCACTTGACAAAGACAGACAAAAAAAAGAAAGGCGCCTGCGGACCGTTCGCACCCTCCTGCCACCAAACGTAGCTGTGTCAGGCTGGAAAATGCAACCAGCTTTGAAGAACTCCCGCCAACGGAGACCTCGCAGGTGTGCGACGTGGTCAGCGAGATGGATCAAAGAAGCTGCGTGGGATCTCATGCCACAGTATTCGACACAACGCCAGTCACAGTGTCAGCCACAAGTCTGATCGAGGAAGTTTTTGAGAATGCCGATAGCGTTCCTCTCCCAACAACAGCGTGGGCTTACCACAATGTTAATGTTGATGGCTTGAGAACAAGCATGTTTTGTGAAGTTTTCACGATTAGTGTGGCAGCTACACAGCCAGATGGTTCCGCAACTGGCGCTAACTACAACTACTATGCTGCTGCTCCCAGCTGCGTCGTCACGAAAAGTGGCGAGTGTTGACGAACAACTGAACGTAAGTGTAGCTCTGCTGGGTAAACGTACACCCCCTGAATACTTCCAACTCCCTTGCAACGTCAGTAGCACGAAAGATATTGAAATGCTTGTCAGGCGAGTGAGTGAAATTCGCTTGTGTGCCGGCGGGCCAAGTGCAAAGGCCTACCCAAATGTGCAGCTAACAGGTGGTTTTATTGACGTCACAGGCCGGTGGCATCATAAACAGTGCACATTAATTCTCAATGGAACAGAAAGTGTATGCACACGTTGCCCTAAAGTGTCGTCGGTGCCTCAAACTTAGCTGCTGGCACTTCGCTAAAATTCACTGTTTTATGTGCAACAAGCTAGCGTTAACAAAGGTTGTATTCATCACACATTTTTTTATGCGTAATCAACGACTGCTAACTGCTTCGAAAGTTCGAGACAGCAATCGACAGTACGTTTTGCTGCCGTAATACTACGGCTAATACATTATTTTTGTCTAACTAGGTAAACATTACTTCAACAAACAGAACTAACTTCTGTCATATTTCAACTCGACTTCACTGTCATATGTTTAAATGCACGATTTCAAATGTCCAAATGCGAAGGCATCCTTCTATCGCGAACCTTCGAGGTGGTGAATTGAACATATTCAACAGATATCTATGGCTGTATCGTCAAAATCTCGTATTTGTTCGCCGTTTTTATCTTCTTGCGCTCGTTATAGCGTGAAGGTTGAGTTTATTTATTTATTTCGAGCGGCGTTTGTGGCCTTGAAGCGACCATGGATACCTCGCACCGGCCACGGGTACTGTGGCGCTATCTCGGACCCTCTGCACAAAATGCAGACCGAAGTTCCCCCTTTCCGGAGGCGCCGTTGGTCCACCTAAAATACTTCTAACACCGTGGCAGAAACGTAACGGGGTGTGTATCTTGTAGAATTCGATTTCTTTTTTCCATTCTCCCTTTTTTTATAATGTATCATGTCGAGTGACTGACCCAAGTGATTACAGCGATTGATGAAAGGTGGAAATAAAGGATGAAGAAAATGAAATCGGGGATTGCAGCAGCTTCCCAGAAAAAAATTCTGAAGTTTTCAAGGACTTTGAGGGCCCGAGAAAGCATCTTCAAGGATTAAAGCACCACAATACCGGACCATCACAATGAGCAAACATTTGTTTTTATTGCAGATGGAAAAAAAAAAAAAAGGTGCTCACTAAGCTTCTTTTGCGTACACCCCCACCACCCAGTCCACAAGCAAGATGGCTCCTTGCCAAAAAAGGTGCTAATTGAACTGAATTGCGCTCCATGAGACTTAACGGCTTTCACAACCTTGAAAATGCCAGTTGTACATTCAAGGGTTTCACAAACCACTATGAATTCCTGTGAAGTGGATTGTCAGAAAATATGGCCGCAGGTTTATGAACCAAGTGCTTTCTGTTATCCTTGTGCTGCAGCTATTCAATATTTAAAGAAAGCAGAACAAGTAAAATATTGCACTTTTTTGTTTGCTGCTAGCTAATATGTTCTGGGCTGCTGTTACTGCTATAATTTATTTTCAGCGCAAGCACCAATAAAAACAAAATTTTGGAAATAATTATGTCCCTTTTTGGAGTGAAGAGTGATGCAGACAGCTGAACTAGCATTACTGCGCCTTTTTCCATGACTTGATACGAAATAGGTGTAATGCGTATTCTATGACTCACCTCTTCTCTCTAACATCACAGCAATCTTTCAAGAGGACAGACTGAAACCAAAAAAGAGCACACTAAGTTGGTCAAGGGTACACAAGGAATGAACTTACACCTTCGCAAACTTTAATAAATGTCTTTCTTACAGTATCACATTGAGGGACAACATACTTCACGCTTTTGTCTGAATAGATAACCCAAACCTATCCACTTGCCGGTGCAATTTCCTTAAAGGGGTCCTGAACCACCCCACGGGCTTGGTGAGAAATCCCAGTCCGTGGATAGCATACACTGCTGGGAACGTCTCAGCCAAATTTTGAAGTCGTGCGCGGTGCGTGCAGCTTGCAAGCGGAGCAACTTTTTCTCAAACGCTCTCTTTTCAACAGAAGCCTGCTCCTCACTCTTTCCTGGACGCTTTATTTCATAATATAGCAGATTCCCATACGAGTTTGCTATTGGCCAATATACAGAGTAACCGCAGGGAAGTGCACTGATGCAAACACCCTTCTTGATTGATGTCAACTGTTGGCCAATAGCTGACATCAATCAAGAAGGATGTTTGTATCAGTGCACTTTTTCCTACTGTTACTGTGTATATTTATTGACGCCGTTTAATAAACAGGCTGAAATAAGCAAAGATCTGCTTTCAAATTTCGATAAGAATTAGGTACTTCCGGAAGAAGCCGACTATTGTATGCTCATGCTCAGTCACGGTTGCCCGCGTAGGAATTAAACTTTGGTAACCCGCTTATCGATGACGTAGCCGTCGGGTCTCGCTAATGTCGACTAGTTTTGAACACTGAACTAGCCTCGAACTACAGGAAACTTAAGGTCAGACTACATGCACGCTTGCCAGCGCTCACTCCTGGCCGCTCCTGTTTAGATGCCTTGGCAGACATCGCTTCATATTGAGCTATTGATAGCGCTTCAAAAAGCACAACTTGTATGTGGCTATTATTCGTTGGTCAAGCTGGCGCAGGACAAAGCTGGTCCACACCACATAGCACAGCCAGACCGGAGCATATGAGCGAGAGCGCGCACTCACTCAAGCCCTGTCGTGCACAAATGAAACCCTGCGCATACGCACACAGTTGCATCTAGCTGTGGTCTGCTACGTAGCGTTGATATCGTGGACGCCGCGGAATGCCGCGACGAGTTCGCTGGCTGAGTGCACTGTGGAGTGTTGAGGACAGTCGCGTTTGGCTACATTTGGCACTGTCGTGGCCATCAAAATCGGAAGTAGTGGCATCTACGTGGACATGCAAAATCAAATTTTAACTGCACGCCATGGTGACGTTCAGTAGGTGGAGCGCTGTAAGCATGCCGCGTTCCGCCGTAGCCGTCGCAGTGCAAAGCATTGAAGAAGGAACAGGAGCACAGCGAATGGGATCATACGCGACCTTTGATTCTTCTCTTCGTCTGAACGCAGTGAAGTAATTTTTGCAGCAAGGTATTTCTGAAATAGTCTACTTTAACTTCAAATGCATTTGAAGTGTTTCAGGGCCCCTTTAATAAAACATAGCTATGGGCCAAGCTCATTGTGAAAACAAAATGGTGTGACAATCCAGACAATATGAGAAAGCACAGCTCACTCTGAGGGCACAGAACAATGCCTGGTCCCTTTGAGTGGTTCTGCAAGTTGCTGACATAATACTAGCAAGTACTACAGTCAAACCCATTTATAGTTACGCGAGAAGTGGTTGTTGTATCAGTGGTTTGTTACATGAGAACTCACCCTTCAAAACGAGCAAAATTAATGACCCTCAAGCTGGCGCCGCACATTATAATTCGACACCACTTTGATCCGAAAAATCAGATGCCATTTGCCCAGTTCAGTAAGTCGCGCTTCCGTGCTTCCGAACTTCGCATGCGCCCTCCTTTTATCACAACCTTGTTTGAAGCGTTCGGATTGCAACCGTATGGAGCTACTGAATATGTTCGATATATCCTGATACAGTTTCAACAGGCAATGTCAGAAAATCGTAAATGCAGTAAAATGTAGTTGTTATAACTAATAAATTGTTATAAGTGGGTTCGTCTGTATTTCACATTAATAGGGCAGCTGACAGCCAGGGTAAAACTCAGGGCTTTGCAACCATAAACAAAATTGGCCAACTCTTGCATGTCCCAGTAATAAGGCACTACAAAAACATAAATTTACCTATTTATTAAATACTGCAGATACGAAGCTGAAGCCAGCCTTATCTGCTTTTCAGCTTAACACAAGGAAATCGTATATAGTCTGATCTTGGTGTTTGATACATCACCACATGTGTTTCGTTAACTTTTTTTTTGTATGTGTGTGTGTGTGTGTGTGGGACTGGTACTTTCAGCCTTGCTTATATTGCTCTATCATGCTCAGCTTTTTTGGCTTTGAGACCATCATCGAGAATGTTCTATAATACCTTTTCTTTGGCCAACTTTTGCTTCCGTTATGCATCAACTTCAACTGTCACTGCTGTTAGCACACAATTATCATGCCAGAAAAAAAAGATAGAAAAAAAGTTCAAAATGACTTTGCAATAGAAGCTGGGATGGCTTTATAAAAAAATTTTGATCATGAAATGTTTGAAAACAAATAAAATGCAACAACAGGAGACTGACCTTGAGTTTCGGACATTTGTTGGCTAGCTGCAGGACGGATGTGTTGGTCAGCTGTACGCCGGAGGCATCCAAGTATTCTAGGTTGGGACAGCGTATTCCTGCGGAGGGCAGCACAATATTAGTAAGAAAAAGTCGCAGTTTCGCCCGAAAGGCAGAGGGCGAAACTGCGACACTCCGAAAGGCAGAGGCATCGAAACTCCGAAAGGCAGAGGCCTCAACTGCGATAGCAAATTAGTAGACAGCTATTCGGAGTAGGGATAGTAGTTTTATCGGCTGCATAAACTTGGACACATTCGCTTACTAACTGAATTAACAAGCGTGGTGTCAGCGCGCACAAGCAAACATGAATAGATCACATTCAATGACCGCAGACGACTGTCAAAACGCTGGCAGCAAGCGCAGCCGCCGCAGCGAGCGAAGGTTCGTGCGGTTTATTGCTTCAACGGAAACTGAGCGGCGAATACACAGCGCATACAAAGGTCAGAGCCATGTGGAGATCGCTTTTAAGAGACGGTGCGGGCGACTGCCACAGTCGGGCAAAGTGCAAGCGCAGTTGTTGGTAGAGTAAAAGCTGCCCTCCCCCCTTCCTCCCGCGCTGCCTTCCCGCTTTCTTGTTTGTGCGTGGGAGATTGAGTGGCCTGTTCCCCTTGCGCCCGGTTGCAAGATACGTCTGAAAGTGAATGTTAACACACACTAGCAAGCTTGATGACACAAATGCACATTGCAGTCCTTCGCTTTTCCCCTTTCACACATTGCTCCAGTCTGGTTGCACGATAAGACTGCTTTACAGTGCATTTGACGAAGGGAAGGCAGGAAATGCCGAGCACTTACCAATGGCCTTGACTGCCTTGTGGTCGAGCATATGCGATGCTGTGGCCAAGTCCAGCCGGCGTAAGGATTCGCCACAGCGGCTTAGAATAGCTCGCAGGATGCCAATGGTCAAGGCTGCCATGATAGAATTAATGACATATATATAGCTATCATCAACACTTGCACCACGAGGTGGTCTGAAAAGTGCAATTGGCATCAGAAGTTCACGGACCGTGGAATTTGAGAGAAAGCTGAATATTTTTGCAGCCTGGTACTAGTATTTGGATTTCCTTCCTCTACGAGCACCGCATGCACTCGAGAAAGGGCCACACTCCTGTAGGACACGCCCCCAAATTGACAGATCTATATTTTAAAAAAGATGAACGAGAGCGTCACGGCAGCTTGTCCTCTCTTGGATTCTGAGTGCAGGGCTTTCGGTGTCTTTAGACACTGCAGTGAAAACCTTTGAAGACACAGGCATACCTAAGGCCAGGGGTGGCATGGAAAATGACAGCATCCACGAGTGCACAGCTTAACCAAGCCTTAGCAGTTGCAACAGTGACAGCGGTGAGTACTGGATGAGCACCAGGTGTGTGTGTGGCAAGCAGGCATTAACAAATGATATGCATTATGAAAAAAATACTGTTCACTCCTTTGGTAAAAAAGGGAGCAGAAAAACTAAACTGGAATGGCATGCCCCCATGTAAGGGCCACACCTTGACAAGGTGGCGAGAAAAAGAGCAGTCCTTACACGTGTACACAGTGTGAACAACAATTTTACTGGATACACTCACAAACTGCAAGGAAATTCAATGTTTTCTCAGATCCCGCATCAGTGAACTTTTGATGCCAGCTGTACTTACCAAATTTAAGCTTAATTTAGTAGGTTGTAGTGATATGGATCAACTTGGCATGAATACTGACACTGGTCAAGTAGCCTCTTGGTGGGCAATTTTTGTTAATTTTTTTTTCTCTTCTTTTCAGGTCATAGAGAATAGTGGGTCAGATGACTGAGTGATGGTATTGATCAATTAGAAGCGTACATATCTGCTCACTTGTTTGACTTTGTCCAAGGTTTAGTGATGGTGAATATGTTTCAAAGACAAGTATTTGTGCATTCGAAGAAAATGACAGGCGTATGATTGCGTGAATTAAGCTCCCGTGTCTAGTATTTATTGTACGGAATATGGCAAATGAATTCTGCGAATCTCGCAAGGTGGAGGAAAAACCCCATATGGGGTTTCCTTTATACCTCCGTGCTACAATCGGGTGGACGAAAGTTTTCCTTTCCAATTACTGAACCGTTTTTCCATCAAAAACCATTATACAAGTGTCTCACTCAGAAGATTTTCATAATAAGCCAAATTTTCTTTTTTGAACCACTCCCTTATCCCATTTGCATTATTTTCTTAGTAATAGAAGATCATATGTAACTGTGGTGCATTAGTTATATTAAAACACTGATATCACAACCATCTTTTGTTGGTCGTGTTCCTTTACGTAAGAGGACAACATTAGGCAAAGCCTAAAAAAAGAAGCATAGAGGAATTTATGTGTTTTGTGTGCAGAGGCAGTTGTTATTGGTTTTATGGTTACTCATACATTTAAATATTTAAAACAGTAGCAGAGGAGAAACAAAAATCTGGCAGTTCAATACAAGAAAAAGAAAATGAATGTTGACGTCTTACGCTTTCCCTGGCTGATCGAGAAGACACCTGTGAAGGAGAGCCTGTACTGGGCCTTCCAGAGTCGCTTTGCAAGTGCTTGCCATCGCTGACACACTACAAAACTGAAGCAGGCCGGCACGACAGTGAGAACAGCACATTCTGCCGAGCAGCCCCAATTAATTTTCGTCAAAGCTGAAGAAGCACAATGCTCCATTTCAATTGGGACACTCACAAGATGTTAGAGGAAGTTGTGCTCAATATCAAAGGACAACTACAATGAAATTTTACTTTGACTAATTTGGTTATAAATGATTAGTATATACCGTCAAAACAGTTCTAGTACAGCTGCAGTAGGGCTGATAACTGTCTAATTTTCTTATTAACACCCTTTAAGTAGTTGCGAAGTGGACGACGTGGGCACCTGGCGGTCAGCAGGTATGATGCAGGCCCCAGAACATGACCTGCAAGCTCCTCTCGCAATCCGCAAGTTCCTCTAGACCTCCGAGGCCAAGCCGAGGAGCTGCGCTGGTTCTCGACCCCCCCCCCCCCCACTTCTGGGTTTTGTGTCATTTCCGGCTATCAATAACGGTGCCATTCTTTCGACTTTCGATACCAAAAACGTCTAGTATTCCAGTGAGCTTTTTGCGACACATCTACTCATACTTCAAACATAATATTTTGCCTGGAGGATGCCTTATATATACACTATCTGATACGTACCTTTTTACACAGTATTAAATTTCATTGTAGTTGACATTTAAATGGACTCCGAAACGCTCTTTTAAGAAAGGTGTGGACTGTGTCAGGTACTGATGGGCCTCCTCTCGCGAATCTCTTTTAAGAAAAAATTTCCAACGTGACTCCCCAAAAAGTTATGACCCATAGCACCCCCCCGTCACGGCCTTCTGGCATGCATTGGAAGGTCCAAAACAGGGAAACTGCACCTCTCTCAATGATGATACGCGTCCTGATGTCAAGCCAGCTGAGAACCAAGAGTAGAACATCGTCTGGAAGGTTCTCCACATCGAATGATGTCACTGAACCTGCATCTGTTCCGATGTTTGACACGATATCACCACCTTCTCCATGACCACCTGGTTCATCTTGCAGCTGCACCTAAACACAAACATGAGATCCACTGATGCACAATAGATCAAGATTAAAGGACAATTGACATTGGGTGCTGTACGTCCCATTACCTACTAGTGAACATACCAAGAATCCATAGTTACTTTATAAAAACTGTTGCATTTCCAGTAGGATATAGTTATCTGTCTATATGTGAAGACACGAATGGCGATAACTGCAGCTGATTAAACTTTAGCTGGCTATGCATACAGCAGTACGAAACGGGTGGGAAGACACAGCAAACAAGCCACCTGCCTCTCTACACCCCCTTCACACTGGACTTGCATATAATGTTTGTTAAAGGCTATCTAAATATTTAACACATTCATTGAGGCCCCATATTTTGAAGTCTCGATTCCTGTTCCTGTGTGTGTTAATCCACCGGTGGGTCACTTATCACATTCCTCTGGTGCATAATGACCCACCGTTGAGTCCCAAGGGAGTTCTGCTCCTTTGAAACTTCCTCAAGGAGCAGAGAGGTGGCGCCATGACACGTAAAATCAGGAGTAACACAATTTTTTTTCTTTTCTTCCTTCAGTTTATAGCAAACGCATGCACACTGCAGAGAAGCCCTGCACGGCCCCTGAGAGGGGAATAACTGACCCTGACCAAAGGGGCCGTAGTTCCTTGAGCATACACACCTTCTCATCTCTTGGCATCGCAACACCGGTAGCAGGAACTGTGGAAAACGCTTCAGAGAGGTAGTCGGAGGAAAACGGTCCTCCGATGCAGGACTGACGTTCCTTGCCTTCAGCCTCAGCTTGTGGTTCCTTAGAAGGCACAGCTGTCACTTCAGAGGCTTCACTGTGTGTGTCAGGTCTCAAGACATCAGGTTGCTCTAAATCTTAAGGAAGGGAAGGCAAAAGATTTCCAAATTAGCAAGAATGAGTTAACAAGTTGTTCATTGAGCAAAGGGTTGCACATTTGGGTATAAAAGTGGGACTCTATAACTCTCGTAAGAGTTGTAGCATAGTCCCTTAATAGCTTTTCTGGTCACGAAACTCCCGCCTCATTTTGATATAGAGCCAGCGCCTGCCGCTAGGGTCGCCATAGTAAAAGAAAGGCCACCTAGCCGAGCGGCCGCCGCAGGCGGAGGCGGTAATTTTTCTGCTCTGGTCGCGTTGCGGCCGAAAGCCCAGCTTCTTTTCGATTTTATTTACATTCTATTTTGTCGTATCAGTTACAGTTTCCAAACTTGAACATCTGGGAGTGTTTTCTAACTGAAATCAAGGCGCTTACAAAAAGTAAACAATCTCAAAGTCAGCTGGCGGCTCCGTGTCAGCAGACGACGCGCATAGAAGTCTTCTTACTGAGAAATCTGTCGTTAGTTGGCCCAACTGGCTTCGATTAACAACTTTTAAGCTACTTTTGTGCGCTGTACAAAGAATAAGACATTAGTGGCGTGGCGTTGCCAGTAAACGACAACCTGAGATCAAGGTCGTGGCTGTTACTGAATTCCGATTGCACTCGAGCCGTTCAGGCGATGGTGACAGATTCAAATCGCACGTAACATAAAATGTTCTATGACGTCAGAATTAGTTTGAAACAGGCACGTCGGCAGATCGAGCCGTGAATGAAACGCTTGCTTGAAGGGAAGTATTGTCATTTTCATGCATAGCAAGCTTTGCTAGTTTTCGTGCGTATTATTCCAAATGTGCGACAAAGTTTTCAAACGTGATTTTTGTTGTCAATATACCCTATGAAAACCCAAAAGGACTATTATGTCCGACTGACTCAGCACAGCGCTTATTAATCTCTAACTCGCACAAGCAGAGTGACGAAGATTGACGGTCTATTGCACTCAGTACCATACCTCCTTGGTGAACTACGACGCATAATAGTATTTGAATCGCGAGCTTCCTTTAAAGCAAATGTAGCCGTTCTAACTCGCGAAAATTTTTATGAGAAATAACATTTAATTTGCGCTTTCACTCAGCACTGAGCTCAAAAACGATCAGAAAGTTGTATTGACACAGAAAACTGACATCTTTTTTTGTTCCGTTGCACTAAGTTCCTAATGTCCCATTTATCACGGCTGGAAGCCTACTTTGCTTCAGGAAACAAAATTACTTCTGTGGCATGGCCCTTTTGTAAGGCGCGCAGCGTTGACGTAGCAACCTTAAGCAAATGGTTAAAATTGTCAATAGCTGTTGCGATCAGCATGCGAAATCCATAGGCAAGAGCTCAAACTAAGTTATGCGAATAATTTGCCGTCTATAAATATCAACACACAGACAATGCAATCATCGTTACATGTCATGAATATTTTATTGTTTAAAGCAGAACAAAGTTTATATATGTGCTTATGTTCTCATGGAGGTACTAATAGGCACCGAGTTTATTGCAATATATAAATGAAACAAATCTTGTAAACAGAACAGGCTACTGAGAATCACACACGCACACGCACACACCGGCCGTCGAAAACGTGAATGGCAGTAGGCCTGAGGCGCGGCTTGTCCCTCCGCGCAACGATACGGCGTCACCGTTTATCGTGAAATCGTCTGTACGGAGATGAATGATGGATCAAAGTGCTTTGCGCACACACGCACATGCTTCGACTCGAAGCTTAAATCGTCCGTTTCTTGCGATGGTATGGCTCGCTTGCAATTCTCGAAGTGCTCACGAACACTCGGCATGCAAAATAGCGATACCTTTTCGGTATAGTGCCTTTGTAGCCAGAACGGCCCTCCCGCACACAACACCTGAACGGCATCGTCAGGCGAACGTGCCGCTTCAATTGTAGAATGCCAGAATTCGGATCTTGCCTAAAAATCAATCACAAATATAAAGTACGCGTCCAAACTTTCAGCGCACGCCGGCCGCATCTGCAGTCTCTCCGGGTTTAACACAGAGAAAGGTGGCCTCTCAGCTGCAGTGGCGCCGCAGCGCGGTGGCTTCATGCGACATATCAAGCTCTCCCATAGAGTGACGGCGGAGTTTCGTGACCAGAAAAGTATTGAGCGACTATGGTTGTAGTAAGGAAACCCTAGAATACATGACCACAGTCGGCAACATAGATCACACCAACATGCGACTGGGTATCTGTGCCTTACAAAGCTAGCATTAATTTTGGGAAAGAGCACAGCCACAAACCAGCATATGGTGCAAATTATGCCTGCCATCAATAGGTAGCACTCAAAGAGCAACTCAAGGTGACCGATGTTCACACCAGCAAGTGCGACCGTTCAGTAGCAACACCGAAATGTCTCGCGATACATCTGCTTGAACTCCATCGTCTCGTAAAATAAGCGTCAGCATATACAGACGTCCTATTCCGTGCATCTGATTGGTTCAGCAGTTTTGCGATTGCAGTCACACAACTGAAAAATCAAGCAGCGAGCGACAGGACCAAAATGGTCACTATTTAAGAAAAGTGACCATTTGCGATTAACTTGGTCACACAACCACTGTCAGTCGCCGGTGTGAATGAGCCTTAAAGGTGCAAATAAGTCTGATTCCATTTATATGTTCGCAATATCGCTATTACCTTCTCTGCAGCTGGCAACTTCACTCTCTTCAGACTCTTTTGCAGTTTTATGAACGCATGCTTCTTTCTCTTCT